>NW_020528452.1:0-15673 GCF_003368295.1 Carassius auratus
CCTATGGCAACACATTTAAGCTATCCTAAATTCACAATTTAACATCTCAGTATATTGCATCATGTTGAAAAAGGAGTATGGATAGTATGAGGAGAGTATGGAATTCATTTACATGCTGATTTTATTCATAACATCCACATAAAATTGCTGAGTTCTGTACAACTCGTGTTGTTGTTTGTTTATTTTATTCTTTTATTTTTCATAGGAAGATAACTGACCCTTTACTCTCCTTTTTAATAAATGTGCTTATAAACCAAGACAAGCTATTATAGCTGTATTTATAAAACTGCTTACTATTGACTATTAATATTGGGACAAGGCTTATAAAGCATGAACTGACTATTTACTAATGAGTGCAGTTATTATAAAGTGTTATCAATGCATTTGCTAATGTTAACAAATTTAGACGTTATTTTACAGTGTTATCAAATCCTTAAATGACTCATAAGCATTTGTGAAAGTTCTGCTTGCATTACAGCTTAGTATTGATCTGTGAGCTGAACAGATTTACTGTAACATCCATGAGATTAATGTAAATTCAAATAAATATAATGTCACAGGATGTCATAGGTCAGTATCAAATGAGTTTGAAATTATTATTTGCAGCACAAATAAGTTTTTTTTAGGATTTTTAAAAATCCCTAAAACTGTCAGAAAAGGGTTAAGGCCTAAGCTATTTCTATGTGAGTGGCTACTTTTATTTTTGTTTTTATAATTGTAATACACAAACTATGAAATTATACAAAATGTATAAAAGATAAATAAATAAATAAATACGCACACATTAAAAAAGCAGCCAAGTCGAATGAGTTTCCTTTTTTATATAGATTAAAATTGAAGACTGAAACAAGTGGTAAATGTGGTCACTTTAATATTCAAATCCAGTAGATCCAGTTTATGTTCACGTGGCTGTTTTCGTTTATATTCGCCAAGCTATTATGTATTTTGAAATAATCTTGTCCGTGATGTGTTCGTTCGTACGACGAAAGACAGAAACCTGCAGCTCAAGAGATATGTTATTCTGCCAGTGGCGGTGTCAAATAGTCTTGCACACTTAAACAGGTCACAAACACCTGCATTTAGCTCTTGTAGTGTTACAATGGGTTTATTGTGTGCATTTGTGGTAATATTTTATTTAAAAAAGCTCTTAAACGAGAATAAATTCGTTTGTTTTGAGCTCGACACTGTACGCGCTGATCGGAGGCGTGATTTCAGATAGGCAGCCACAAATATTTCATTTTCACACAAACAGTTCAAAAACATCTTAATTTAGCTCTTGGTGTGTTCTAATTGGTTGATTGTGTGATATCGCTGTAATAATTTATTTTTAAAAGCTTTAAAACAGGAATAAATTCGTTTTTTCTGAGCTCTTTACTCCAGACGCTCGTGGTCACAGCGGTGATTCATCTCTCCTATTTCTCACGTATCTCTGGCCAGAAATAATTTATCCATGAGCCCTGAACCGGTAATAATCAGATATGTTGGTTTAGCTTGTCAGTGGTGAATTAAATCTAAGTATTTGTTTGTATTTTTAACCGATTTAAAAGTGAAAGTAAAAGTTCGGGAATTGAACCTGTAGGGGCGCAATTTCTCTCAGACAATGGAAGTCTAAGCACACATACTCAAACAGAGGGACAAAGTGAGATGAGATGTCTGAGAGTTTTTTAATTTTCTGTTATCCATACAGTGTTGTAAAGTCGTTAAACTATGCATATTTCCTCAGAATGACTTTTTCATCTGTATGAAAAAATTCTTTGACGTGTTTGGAAGCTGCAATTTAAAAATACAATAATGATTCCCTTTGTAAGGTCATTTAAAAAAATCACCACGGCAAAACCATTCAAGCTATCCAAAATCCATTCACAATTTAAGTTCCTATCAGAAATACTGATGTGTGTTCAGAGTTTTGTGAAATTCTAAGTATGTTATTTGCCTCAAAATCACCTGAGAAGTATTCCAGTTTGACATGTTGCCACGCCAACAATTTTTTAGATATCAATATCCCCCTTGCAGATTTATATCGGCTCTGTTTTAACATTATTCTGATGAAGTTTGAAGCAAATCGAGTAATAATAAGATGCTGAATTCAAATCATTTTGAAAATGACACACTTCCTTCTGCCAGTTGGTGGCGCTATAACTTTGACTCCTAATAGTCACATATATGCGATCGACATCATACAACGAATAATCTGATGAAGTTTGATTAAAATCAGGAAATGTATGTGGACGGTATTAGACACTTCCTGTTTCTCATTTCTCGCCATAATTTCAACGCCTCGCCACGAGCAAACCGTTCGAGATATCAAAAATCCCCTGGCAATTTTTCATCCCCAGTGTCTTGAGATCATGTTGACCAAGTTTGGCGGCAATCGAGAAAAAAACCTATGACAAGTATTTCAAATTCCAGAGCATGCGCTTTTTACATAACTCTAAATAGCTGACTTCCTGTTGGGTGGAGCCTATGACATGCAATACGAAAGTTGTTCGGCACGATGAGATCTATATGTGTACTGAGTTTCATATGAATATGTGCAAGTATGTGTGAGCTATACATCAACATTTCTGACTGTGTTCCAGGGGGCGCCGTAGAGCCCCTGTGCCACGCCCGGGTCCCAGCCTCTGCAGGCTCCTAAAGGCCACAGATTCCAAAGTGTGCGCAAATTTTCAAGAGTTTTTGAGTATGTTAAGGACCCCAAAAGCCCCCACAACTTTGACGAAAAATTTGAATACTAAACCCTAAATAGCCAACTTCCTGTTGGGCGGAGCCTATGATATGCAATACAAAAGTTGTTTGGATTGATGAGATTTATATGTGTACCGAGTTTCATTCGTCTACGAGCAAGAATGTATGATATATGGCCCTCCATATTCCAGGGGGCGCTGTAGAGCCCCTGTGCCACGCCCGTGTATCAGTCTCTGCCCGGCCCTAATGGCCGCAGGTTCCAATCTGTGTGCCAATTTTCAAGACTTTTTAAGCACGTTAAGGGCCCCAAAAGCCCCCGAGACGTTGGAAAAAAAAAATAATAATAATAATAATAATAATAATAATAATAATAAAAAATAATCCTAAGGAAAACAATAGGCCTCTCGCCCTTTGGGCTTGAGCCCTAATTAAAGCTGCAAGCAGCGCTGATCGGGCCCTCGCACCCGGGCTCACCGCCAGCAAGCGGCTTTAGTAAAAAAGGCGAACGGCGAGAAATATGCATTTAAAGTCGTAAATATAAGTGGAATATGTCAAAGTCATTTATATGTGCCAATCTTCTTTTTGCCAGCAGGTGGCACTATCATTATAATGGAATATTTTTCTTCAGATGTGTTCAGGCCGAGACTCTTATCGAACATTTGAAGTTTGGGGAAGATCAAATATTTTATGCCTGAGTTACAACAAATTCTCTTCCTATGGCGAGACATCAATTTTGTCATGGCGCCATGGACACGCCCTTTAACAAAAACTCAAGATAGACTGACCACAAAAAAGACATTTTTATTTTAAGATTAGTTTATGTACTGTGAAATAACATAAATAATAATATTTTTAATGATAGGAATAACTAACAAAAAAGATTAATAAATGATCTGAAAAATAGATTGTTCATTGTTAGTTCATGTTAGTTAATGCATTAACTAATGTAAACCAAAGAGAGCTTATTCGCACTTTTCATGATCTATAACCATTTTTAAAAATACTTTTATTGATCTATAAACATTTCTGAAATTATTATATAAAACTATATTACCAGTAAAATTCATTAGCTTTTTAAAATACATATTATTTTACTTTGAAAGTGATTAGTAAATGATTTAAATGCTTTATACACGGTTCTAAAACAATTATTTAAAAGTAATCCTATAGCTCCATCTGGTGGTGGCCATGATAGGTATTACACACTGCACGTTTTGGTGTTGCTATCTGAACCAGTCCGAATGAAGTGTTCCTAAATGGAGCACGAGAACAGGACAGATTGTGCATATGCCTATGCAAGGCCAGGTTCACAAGCTCTATCTGTAATGCATATTTTTTTCAGAGCCCATGTTAATGGATCAGAGCATTCACACTGCACATGGTAAAAAATGTGAACAGAAAAGGTTAGAAGTAGAAAGGTGTGAAAAGAATGAATATCTAGCGCATGAGCATAGAGAGAGTTGTGAGTGCACAGGACAAAGTTTGAGCAGAGGAAACGGGTTTTAAGTGCGCGCACGCTCTCCGAGCAAAAGCAGCATGTATCAGAGGATGCGTTTTTTGACAAAGTAAAGGAAATGTGCATGCAAGCGGAGAGAATCATGCTCGCACATTATTTTAATGTGTTTTTGCGTTACAATAACATGCTCTCGCTACTGCGTCTGCACCACATACACATACTGTATACACTCTGCAATCAGTGAACCTGTATAATGTATAACAAATCTATTTCAACACCTGAAGCATCGCTACAATGAGCTCTATGACCAATGCATGACAAGAAGACATGCCTAAAAATTCAGCACTCCTGAATATGAGCTTTTCACTTCCAGCCTTCGAGGACAATTATATATATATATCACTCATAAATCATGAAATACCAGATCTATAGTATTTATTAAGATTGATGTGATTTGAAATTGGTAAAATGTGCTTGGAAAAAAAGGTCATCAGAATATCAACGTGCCTTATTATTATGCACTTTGTGAAAAAGCATTTTTAACAATTTTATTGATCTATAAGCATTTGTAAAATATGTTTGCATGCATTACAGCTTAGTCTTTATCTGTGAGCTGAACTGTTTTACTGTTAAATCAGCAAGATTGTGTAAATTCAGGTCATGTCATGTCATGTCACAGAATGTCTATCATAGGTCAGTATCAAATAAGTTTAAAATTATTATCAGAATAAAAAAATATATACAAGTCATCGTGTATGTATTTTTAAAATCTTTTTTTTATTTTGCAATTAACATAATTCTTAACCTAATTATATAAAATCATTTTGTCTGAGCCCTACAAATTGTACTGGGTTTTTTTCGTCCCTAAAAATGATAGAAAATGATAGAGAGATTTCTTAAGCTGTAATGATGAAAAAATCAACAACACACAATTACAGTTTTTTTTCTGGTGATTAAAGAGATGTTAACTCTCTCTCTCTCTCTCTCTGTCAGGCAGGCCCTCAAGCACCCCTCCCCCTCCTTTCCCTCACACAGAGAGAATGCCAGAGAGTGAGATCAGATGTCTGACAGTTTTATAATTTTATTTTAATCATACAGTGTTGTAAAGTCATGAAACTATGCATATTTCCTCAGAATCGCATGTTCTCTAAATGAAAAATGGTTTTGAAATATTTGGAAGCTGCAATATAAAAATACTAGACAATTAATGTTTCCCTTTTTACTGTTATTTCAAAAAATCACCACGGCAAAACCGTTCAAGCTATCCAAAATCCATTCGCAATTTAAGTTCCTCAATGTTTTTTCAACATGTAGACAAAGTTTGGTGTGTATAGTGCACTTCCCCTGTGAGGAGTATGCATTAATTCACAGCCGAATTTGCCCAAAAATACATATTCAAATCAAAATAGCTGACTTCCTGTTGGTCGTAGCTTATGACTGTGATTTAGAAAATTGTCCGTCTTGATAAGAACAATTTATGTACCAAGTTTGGTGTCTGTAGCTAAAACTAACCCCCCCCCCCCACTTTTGACAAAAGGTGGCGCTATAGAGTGCCTCCTTCACGTCCTTTTAAAAGCTTATGCCATTGTCTAGATATCATTAATACTGATATGTGTTCTGAGTTTAATGTAAGTCTGAGCTTGTTGTCTGCCTCAAAATCACCATAACAGAATATTCAAGTTTGACACGTTGCCATGGCAACACTATATTAGATATCAGTATACCCACAACAGATTTACATCAGCTGTGTTTTGTCATTATTCTGATGAAGTTTGAAGCAAATCGAGTATAAATAAGACGCTGAATTAAAAGAATTTTGAAAATGACACACTTCCTGCTGCCAGTTGGTGGCGCTGTAACTTTGACACCTTATAGTTACATATATGCGAGCAACATATTACAATGAACAAACCGATGAAGTTTGATGAAACTCAGGAAATGTATGTGGATGTTATTAGGCACTTCCTGTTTCAAATTTTGTGCCCTAATTTCAACGCCTCACCACGGGCGAACCGTTCGAGATATCAAAAATCCCCTCGCAATTTTTCATCCTCAATGTCTTGAGATCATGTTCACCAAGTTTTGTGGCGAACAGGTGGAAAACCTCAGAGGAGTATTTCAAATTCCAGAGCATGCTTTTTTTAAACAGCCCTGAATAGCTGACTTCCTGTTGGGCGGAGCCAATGACATAGAGCGTGAAAGTTGTTCGGCTCAATGAGATCTATAAGTGTACTGAGTTTCATATAAATACATGCAAGTATGTGTGAGCTATGGTTCAGGATTTTCTGACGGTGTTCCAGGGGGCGCTGTAGCCACGCCTGTGCCACGCCCGGGTTCCAGTCTCTGCGGCGACCTGATGGCCGCAGGCTCCAATGTGTGTGCCAATTTTCAAGAGTTTTTGAGTATGTTAAGGCCCCCAAAAACCCCCGGAAGGTAAAAAAAAAATAATAATAATAAGAATAATCCTTAGGGGAACAATGGGCCCTGCGCCCATTGGCTCGGGCCCTAATTAAAGCTGCAAGCAGCGATGAACGGGCCCTCGCACCCAGGCTCACCGGCAGCGAGTGGCTTTAGTTAATAGGTGAACGGTGAGAAATATGCGTTTAAACTCATAAATATAAGTAGAATATATCAATGTTTATTCCATATATGTGCCAATCTTCCTGTTGCCAGCAGGTGGCGCTATCATTATAATGGAAAATTGGCCTTCAGATGTGTTCAGGGCAGGACTTTTATCGAACATGTGAGGTTTGGGGAGGATTGGACATTTTATGCCTGAGTTACAACAACATCCTATTTCATGGCGAAACAATGAAATTTGTCAGGCCGCCATGGACACGCCCTTTAACGAAACCTCAAGATCTTCGCAATTTAAGATCGCAAAAGGCTTTAGATTACACTGACCAAGTTTGGTGTTGATCTGAATAAATATCTAGGAGGAGTTCGTTAAAGTACAACCCCTGAAAATGGCCAAAACAACACTAATTTTGCAGAGAAAATTCCAAATAACTGACTTCCTGTTGGGATTCGGACTTCGTACCAAGAGACTTTTTCGTAGATATTGGTGTGTTACATGTGTGTACCGATTTTTGTACATGTACGTGAAACATAGCTCAAGGGGCACTCCGTTTAAAGTGTATACGCACTCCGTTGAAAGTGTATAGGTGGCGCTATTGAGCCATTTTGCCACACTCGATGGAATATTGGCCTTCAGATCTGTCCAGGCCAGGACCCTTATCACACAAGTGAAGTTTGGGCAAGATCGGACATTTTATGCCTGAGTTATAACATCTTTTATTCCCATGGCGAGACATTGAACTTCATCACGGCGCCATGGACACACCTTTTAACAAAAACTCAAGATCTTCACAACTAAACATCACACAGGTCTTTAGATTAGACTGACCACAAAAAAGACATTGATGTCATAAAATTTCTAGGAGTAGTTTGTCGCAGTGTAAAATATGTCACTTCCTGTTGCCAATAGGTGGCGCTATGACTATAACTGAATATGCGCATGTCAATCTGTTCAGGTCAGGAGTCTCATCAAACATGTGAAGTTTGGGGCAGATTGGTCATTGTATGTCTGAGTTATAGCAACTTCCTGTTTCATGGCGAATCATCGAAATTGGCCAGGCAGCCACGGACACGCCCATTAACGAAAACTCAAAAGCTTCGCAATTTAACATCGCAAAGGCCTTCAGATTAGGCATACCAAATTTGGTGTTGATCTGAATGAATCTCTAGGAGGAGTGTGTTAAAATACAACGCATGGAAATGACAAAAATGACACAAAATTTGCTCATAATATTAGTAATAACCGACTTCCTGTTGGGTTTCGGATTTTGCTCCAAGAGACTTTTTTGTAGGTATTGGAGAGTTACATGTGTATACCGATTTTCATACATGTACATGAAACGTAGCTCGAGGCGCACACCGTTGAACGTGTATAGGTGGCGCTGTTGAGCCATTTTGCCACACCCACTTCTGAAACCCATATCAGATGTAAATTTTCGCCAGTTCTGAGGTGTGTGCAAAGTTTCATGACTTTTCGAGCATGTTTAGGCCTTCAAAAATGCAATTCATTTTGGAGAAGAATAATAATAATAATAAATATAGCTGCAAGCAGCGATGGCGGGCTCAAGCCACCAATGCCATCACCACCCCGGTGGCATCAGGTAAACTGTGTCCAGCGGGCACATGCATTCACAATATCCCTCTGGCAGTGAGGTTTTAAAGGATATGGCGGTTAAAGGGTTAATCCGAATCATCTAGACTTTAAAATCACATTCACAGAACAATATATATATATATATAGTAACACTTTACAATAAGATTTCATTTATAAACATTATGTTAACATGAACAATATTTATATAGCATTCATTCATGTCAGTTAATATTCCAAACTTAAACATTAAAACATTGTTTTATTGTGATTTTTTTCCAAGCACATTTTACCAATTCCAAACCATATCAATCTTAATAACTACCATTATTTTTTATTTAATCATTTATGATTAAAAGAAAAACTCCTTATATTCATGTGTGCAGAATCATTAGGCATGTTTTCTTTTACAGATGAAATGCGCTAAAAAAGAGTTTTAACTCAAACTGTTTTAACTCAAAGTCGAAAATTATGAAATACCCATGAGAAATATCAAACACAAATGCAATACAGAAATGGATAAGTTAAGACTTGACCATTGTACAAAAATGCTGACTGGGTCATGAGGTTAGAAAAGAAGAAGAAAAAAAAAAAAACAGGTCAAGAAGAACTGACAAAAATAATTGCAAAATAATTAGGAATTAATGTGAAGATTAATTTTTAGTCAATTCTGCAAGACAGACTTTCAGGAAAGGAGGTGGAATAAAAATGAGCTCCTAAATCTTAATCCCGGATTCTGGAAGATATATTCCTCAAACCATCGGACAAGAGGAGGTGGTGCTGGTCCTTCACAAGTCACTCTAATCTGTTCATAAAGCCTATATATAAAGTCTTAATATATAGTATTTCACAATACTTCATGGTATTCTAATTAAATCATTTTTTGGAATCTTTGATTTCTCAGAACCTGACACATTGTAATTCTGAGACTCCAGGAAAGTGGCAGTTCTGTAAAATGTTGGCACTGGAGACTAAATGCTCCCTGATAGTTTCACACCTAATTCACTTAACACACACACAAACACACACACACACATTACCCACAGTGACAGAGGGACAGAGTGACATCAGATCTATGATAGTTTTTTAATTTTCTATCATCCATATAGTGTTGTATAGTCATGAAACTATGCATATTTCCTAAGAATGACTTGTCTTCTATGTGTACATTTTTTTGAAGTGTTTAGAAGCTGCACTTAAAAAAATAAAAGACATTTACTGGTTACTTTTTTACTGTTATTTCAAAAAATCACCACAACAAAACCATTCAAGCTATCCAAAATTCATTCGCACCTGTACTGTAAGATACATTCTTTAAACAGTGGTAAAAGAGGATGTGGTGCTGATCCTTCAAGAGTCACTCAAAACTTATCTGTCCATAAAGAATTATTCTTAATATACAGTTCACAATACTTCAGCTTGTTATTCTAATAAAGTGAGGGTCATTTTATCAGTAAAATACATAAAATTCATATTATTTTTCTTTGAAAGATTTCTATAAATGATTTAAATCATACTTGTTTCTACAATAATTATTTAAAAGTGATCCTATAGCTCCATCTGGTGGCCATTATTGGTACTAAGAATTGCAAGCTTGATTTATATGTTATGATAGTTTTAATTTTATGCTGGCTCTTGAAAATGATAAAGCTATGAAACTTACTGTGCTTCCTTCAAATGATGACTTCTAGGTATATAAAAATTTATGAAGAGTTGGAATTAAAAATTTTAAAGATATAGTAAAATAACTATGGTATTTTTTTATGTTACTTTAATAAATCTCTATGGCCACACCATTTAAGGTATCCTAAACCCATTCGCAATTTAACATCTTCAGTATATGGCTTCATGTTAAAAAAGTTTGGTGTGAACTACTTGTGTCTTCTTGGAGGAGAATGAATTCATTTACAGGCTGAGTTTATCATAAATCCAAAATAACATTTCTGAGTTCTGTATCAATCAGTGTTGTTGTTTGTTTATTTTTTTATTTTTTTATTTTTTTCATAGGAAGATAACTGACCCTTTACTCTCCTTTTTAATAAATGAGCTATTTATAGCTGTATTTATAAACTGCTTACTACTGACTATTAATATTGGGACAAGGCTTTATGAAGCATGAACTGACTATTTACTAATGAGTGCAGTTATTATAAAGTGTTATCAATGCATTTGCTAATGTTAACAAATTAGACATTATTTTACAGTGTTATCAAATCCCTTAAATGATTTGTAAGTGTTTTGTAATGATTTTATTGACCTACAAGCATTTGTGAAAGTTCTGCTTGCATTACAGCTTAGTCTTGATCTGTGAGCTGAACAGATTTACTGTTACATCCATGAGATTATGTAAATTCAAATAAATATCATGTCACAGGATGTCAGAGGTCAGTATCAAATTAGTTTGAAATTATTATTTGCAGCACCAATAAGGTTTTTTAGGATTTTTAAAAATCCCTAAAACTGTCAGAAAAGGATAAGGCCTAAGATTTCTATGTGAGTGGCTAAATTTGTTTGTTTTTATAACTATAATGCATAAACTATGAAACTATACAAAATGTATAAAAAAGTACAAGTTATTCTTTTCCAATGTTTTTTATTTATTTATAATTTTTTTTTTTTTTTTTGGGATTTACATTTTTAAAAATTTGCCTACGGCAATCATTCTACACAGCTTGAATAAAACCTGTCAATATTTATTATAGACCACTATAACTGTGTATAATCTAACAAACAAGTTTATTATGAAAATAAAAGCGTGTACACCAGATAAATTGGACGATAAAGAAATTGCTAACAATAGTATAACAGAGCATGTTTTAGGTTTTTAGGCGTTTAGATGCAGAAATGGAAAAATCAGATGTAAAATCAAATGTAATTGATTTAATTAAATATAGATTAAGTCTTGTTAGAGCAAAATAATGAATAAATACGTACACACATTAAAAAAGCAGCCAAGATGAATGAGTTTAATTTTTTATATAGATTAAAAGTGAAGACAGAAGCAGCTGGTATATGCGGTCACTTAATATTAAAATCCAGTAGATCCACTTCAGATTTATTTCTCAACAGTTTATGTTCACGTGGCTGTTTTCGTTTATATTCGCCAAGCTATTATGTATTTTGAAATAATCTTGTCCGTGATGTGTTCATTCTTACGACGAAAGGCAGAATCCTGCAGCTCGAGAGATATATGTTATTCTGCCAGTCGCGCTTTCAAATAGTCTTGCACACTTAAACGGGTCACAAACACCTGCATTTAGCTCGTGTTGTGTTATAATGGATGTATTGTGTGCATTTATGGCAATAATTTATTTTGAAAAGCTCTTAAACAAGAATAAATTCGTTAGTTTTGAACTTGTGACACTGTGCGGGCTGATCGGAGGCAGTGATTTCAGATAGGCAGCCGCAAATATTTCATTTTCACACAAACAGTTCAAAAACATTTTAATTTAGCTCTTGGTGTGCTCTAATTGGTGAATTGTGTGATATCGCTGCAATACTTTATTTTAAATAGCTATAAAACAAGAATAAACTCATTTTTTTCTGAGCTCATCATTCCACACGCTGGTGCTCAGAGCGGTGATTCATCTCTCGTGTTTCTCACGTATCACTGACCACACATCAATTATTAATGAGCCCTGACCTGATAATAATCATATATGTTGGTTTAGCTTGTCAGTGTGAATTAAATCCAAGTATTTATTTGTATTTTAACCGATTTAAAAGTGAAACAAAAAGACAGTCTCCTCCCTTTTTTAGTCCGGTAACTGCACCTGTAGGGGCGCTATTTCTCTCAGACAATGGAAGTCTAAGCACACACACTCAAACAGAGGGACAGAGTGATATGAGATGTCTGACAGTTTTTTAATTTTCTGTTATCCATACAGTGTTGTAAAGTCATGAAACTATGCATATTTACTCAGAATAACTTTTTTTCTGTATGAAAAAAGGTTTTGAAGTGTTTGGAATTTAAAAATGCAGGAAAATTAATAATTCCATCTTTATTGTCATTTTAAAAAATCCCCACGACAAAACCATCCAAGCTATCCAAAACCCATTCACAATTTAAGTTCCTCAATGTTTTTTCAACATGTACACCAAGTTTGGTGTGTATAGTGTTACTCTCCTCTGAGCAGTATGCATTAATTCACAGCTAAATGTAAAAAACAATCCACATTCAAATCAAAATAGCCGACTTCCTGTTGGTCGTAGCTGATTACTGTGAATTAGAAAGTTGTCCGTCTTGATAAGAACAATTTTTGTACTGAGTTTGGTGTCTGTAGCTAAAACTAACCCCCCCACTTTTGACAAAAGGTGGCGCTATAGAGTGCCTCTTCCACGCCCTCTTATGAAATTTTGCCAGTGTCTAGCTGTCACTAATACTGATATGTGTTCTGAGTTTGATGAAATTCTAAGTATGTTATATGCCTCAAAATCACCTGAGAATTATTCCAGTTTGACATGTTGCCACGGCAACAATATTTTTAGATATCAATATCCCCCCAGCAGATTTATATCGGCTGTGTTTTAACATTATTCTGATGAAGTTTGAAGGAAATCGAGTAAAAATAAGATGCTGAATTCAAAGCATTTTGAAAATGACACACTTCCTGCTGCCACTTGGTGGCGCTATAACTTTGACTCCTAATAGTCACATATATGCGATCGACATCATACAATGAATAATCTGATGAAGTTTGATTAAAATTAGGAAATGTATGTGGATGGTATTAGACACTTCCTGTTTCTCATTTCTCGCCATAATTTCAAAGCCTCGCCACGAGCAAACCGTTCGAGATATCAAAAATCCCCTGGCAATTTTTCATCCCCAATGTCTTGAGATCATGTTGACCGAGTTTGGCGGCAATCGAGTAAAAAACCTATGACAAGTATTTCAAATTCCAGAGCATGCGCTTTTTACATAACTCTAAATAGCTGACTTCCTGTTGGGCGGAGCCTATGATATTCAATACGAAAGTTGTTCGGCACAATGAGATCTATATGTGTACTGAGTTTCATATGAATATTGGCAAGTATGTGTGAGCTATACATCAACATTTCTGACTGTGATCCAGGGGGCGCCGTAGAGCCCCTGTGCCACGCCCGGGTCCCAGCTTCTGCAGGCTCCTAAAGGCCACAGATTCCAAAGTGTGTGCAAATTTTCAAGAGTTTTTGAGTATGTTAAGGACCCCAAAAGCCCCCACAACTTTGAAGAAAAATATGACTACTAAACCCAAAATAGCCAACTTCCTGTTGGGCGGAGCCTATGACATGCAGTACGAAAGTTGTTTGGTTTGATGAGATCTACATGTGTACCGAGTTTCGTGTGTCTACGTGCAAGTATGTATGATATATGGCCCTCAGTATTCCAGGGGGCGCTGTAGAGCCCCTGTGCCACGCCCGTGTATCAGTCTCTGCCCGGCCCTAATGGCCGCAGGTTCCAATGTGTGTGCCAATTTTCAAGACTTTTTAAGCATGTTAAGGACCCCAAAAGCCCCCGAAACCTTGGAAAAAAATTAGAAGAATAAATAATAATAATAATAATAACAAATAATCCTAAGGAAAACAATAGGGCTCTCGCCCTCCAGGCTTGAGCCCTAATAATAATAATAATAATAATAATAAACGGAGCAATTCCAAGAGGGTCCTCACACCAACGGTGCTCGGGCCCTAAATATAGCTGCAAGCAGCGATGGTGGGCTCAAGCCACCAATGCCATCGCCACCCCGGTGGCATCAGGTAAACTGTGCCCAGCGGGCACATGCATTCACAATATCCCTCTGGCAGTGAGGTTTTAAAGGATACGCCAGATAAAGGGTTAATCCGAATCATCTAGACTTTAAAATCACATTCACAGAACAATATATATTTAACTTTAGTAACACTTTACAATAAGATTTCATTTATAAACATTATGTTAATATGAACAATATTTATATAACATTTATTCATGTCAGTTCATATTCCAAAATTAAACATTAAAACATTGTTTTATTGTGATTTTTTTTCCAAGCACATTTGAACAATTCCAAACCATATCAATCTTAATAACTACCATTATTTTTCATTTAATCATTTATGAGTGCTATACAATAGTCCAGGAAAGCTGGAAGAGAAAAACTCCTTATATTCATGTGTGCAGAATTATTAGGCATGTTTTCTTTTACAGATGAAATGCGCTAAAAAAAGAGTTTTAACTCAAACTGTAAAGTCAAAAATTATGAAATACCCATGATAAATATCAAACACACATGCAATACAGAAATGGATAAGTTAAGACTTGACCATTGTACAAAAAATGCTGACTGGGTCATGAGGTCAGAAAAGAAGAAGAAAATAACAGGTCAAGAAGAACTGACAAAAAGAATTGCAAAATAATTAGGAATTAATGTGAAGATTAATTTTTAGTCAATTCTGCAAGACAGACTTTCAGGAAAGGAGGTGGAATAAAAATGAGCTCCTAAATCTTAATCCCGGATTCTGGAAGATATATTCCTCAAACCATCGGACAAGAGGAGGTGCTGCTGGTCCTTCACGAGTCACTCTAATCTGTTCATAAAGCCTATATATAAAGTCTTAATATATAGTATTTCACAATACTTCATGGTATTCTAATTTAATCATTTTTTGGAATCTTAGATCTCTCAGAACCTGGCACATTGTATTCTGAGACTCCAGGAAAGTGTCAGTTCTGTAAAATGTTGGCGCTGGAGACTAAATGCTCCCTGATAGTTTCACACCTAATTCATTTAACACACACACACACACATTACCCACAGTGACAGAGGGACAGAGTGACATCAGATGTATGATAGTTTTTTAATTTCTATCATCCATATAGTGTTGTATAGTCATGAAACTATGCATATTTCCTCAGAAATGACTTGTCTTCTATGTGTATATTTTTTGAAGCATTTATAAGCTGCACTTTAAAAAAAATAAAATACATTTACTGGTTACTTTTTACTGTTATTTAAAAAAAAAAATCACCACGACAAACCATTCAAGCTATCCAAATTCATTCGCACCTCCTCTGTAAGATAAATTCTTTAAACAGTGGTAAAAGAGGATGTGGTGCTGATCCTTCAAGAGTCTCTGAAAACGTATCTGTCCATAAAGCCTATAAAGAATTATTCTTAATATACGGTTCACAATACTTTCAGCTTGTTTTTCTAATTAAGTGAGGGTCATTTTAATCAGTAAAAATACAATAAAATTCATATTATTTTTCTTTGAAAGATTTTCCTATAAATGATTTAAATCATACTTGTTTTCTAACAATAATTATTTAAAAGTAATCCATAGCTCCATCTGGTGGCCATTATTAGGTACTAAGAATTGCCAGCTTGATTTATAAGTTATGA
>NW_020528453.1:0-56668 GCF_003368295.1 Carassius auratus
TAAGAGTCTTATGCTTACCAAGACTGCATTTTTAATTTTATTATATTTTTTACAAAAATAACAGTATTATTGTAAAATAATTGTATTAAATACAGTATATTATTACCATTTAAAATCACTATTTTCTATTTGAATATATTCTAAAATGTAATTTAATCCTTTGATGCAAAGCTGAATTTTCAGTATCATTACTCCGGTCTTCAGTGTCACATGATCCTTCAGAAATCATTCTAAAATGCTGATTTGCTGCTCAAGAATCATTACTTATTATAAATGTTGAAAACTGTTGTGCTGCATAATACTTTTATGGAAACCTCATTCATCACAGAATTATTTGGTGAATAGAAGTTTCAAAAGAAGAGCATCAATATAAAACAGAAATCTTTTGTAACTTTATATATGTCTTTCCTGTCACTTTCAATCAATTTAATGCATCTTTGCTGAATAATTACTTTTATAAGTGATATGAAGAGTCACTGTGGAGATGTGAGATGGTTTTTCTGCTGAAGGGTCTGCCTTACATCAACACAACCACACGAGTACATCCCCGATGAAGCTCACACAGTGATCCGTTCCCTCTCCGGACAAACCGCACAAATGAAAGCTTACACTATCACTGAGAGCACATTTGCTGCAGGACACAATGAGAAAGCCCTGAGCATCAGCGGAAAATGCCACTCTTTTGATTTGAATCAGATCCTTTACGTCCTGCCAGATGCTGCTGGGAAAATCTAATTAACAGGAGGGGAGATCGGAAATATGAGCAAAGTTCTACATTAGCCTGATTCAATGAAGGCTCTGAAATGGGCTTTGTGTGTGTGCTTCAGGTCACGCTTGAGAGTCCAACATCTTTTGGTTTCAAAAAAGCTTTCAATTTAGCAGAGTGGGCACAGAGCTTCCTGGATGTGCCGGGATCACAGAATGAGCTTTAAGTGGGATGGTGTGTGTGTGTGTTTGTTTGACTTGGCTCAACGTCCAGGCAAACAGTCGGACCACCGGGAAGACAGACCCGAGGCCCCTGTGGCTCTCCTGAGAGGTCTATTGTGTCCTGCCAACTATAAATGTCACCGATTTCCAACACGTTTCATGCAGAGATTCAAGGAAACGGTGTCTTTAAAAGCGTAGGAGCCGAGAACAAATGCCAGCTACAAGCTTCCAGCTTCCTTCAGGCAGCATGTCAATTATAGCCAGCTTGCATATCAAATCCTTCGGCCATAAGCACATATTCAGTGTGGTAAAAAAAAAAAAAAACATCTGTACACTCCAGGTTTACATACCTCTTTGCCTGAGAGATAATAGGCAGATAGCAGGCCTCCAACAAAACGGATGTTCACTTCAAAGACGGAGATTTCGGCATTCTGAGGGAATAAAACACAGGAACACAAAAAGAGGTGAATATTTAAGCTCATAAAAACACTGTGACTGGCTCACCTTGAACTGCAGACTGTAGAAATATGGGGGGAAATGAATACGGACTACAAACACACTTTGCCCTCACTCGCCAAACACAAAGAAAGAAAACAATATAAAAGAGATGATAAAGCTCTGCTGGGATTGGGCAAAGATACAAACAAGATCCCACGGGAGGGTGAAATCGGAGTGCGGATATTTTCTGCGGATCTGGATCATGACTGCTGGGTTAAGGTGGTTTCCTACGGTGCATGTAACATGAACAAAAACATCACTCACAGGATAAAGAGCTATAAAGAGAGGATGCTTCCGAGACCATCTTTCAAATAATAATTAAATAATAAAAAAATAACCAAGATTTCAACAGAAAACCTTTTTGATGTTATACTTTTTATCTTACATTTATCTGCAGTAGAGAATACTTTCAGCACTGTTACATCTGACATTACGATTTCAAATACATGTTTTAAACCAGTGCTCTTAGACAGGTGACACACAGAATTTTACATTATAAAAACGTATTTATAGTATTAATATTTTATTACTTTAATCTTCACACATACATATATTCATATATTCATACACACACACACACACACACACAAACTGTAAATTTAATTACTGATTTTAATTAAATTATACAGTAACAAGTTTAACTTATATTTCATTCCAATTTTAATACACATTTAGGCATTTAAGATGCAAAATTTGTGAATAGATTTATGGATTACATTTTATTGCCAAAACAGCATCTATGGCAAGATCAATGTATTTGAAAAGAAACAAATAGTGGTAACATACGGTAGTACTGAAACTCAAATCAATATATATAATAAAAAAAAAAAAAAGATTTTTTAATTTAAATATTTGATTAAAAAAAAATTCTAGATTTTTTTTTAAGAGTGTTAATTTGATTAAAAAATTTAAATCAATCCAAAAGTATGAGAACTACGTTTTAAAATATTTAAAAGTAGTAAAAGGTTAAGACAACCTAAACTCAACCAAGTATCTTAGAGCAGCAGTTTTAGCTGGAAAGGTTTATATAATATTGCATGAATATTTCAGACACTGCAATCTGGCACTGTGCAACCTGGTGGGCATGAAAGCCGCAAGTCTTTAGCCTTTGCCCATGGTGACGTTATACAGTCCTGACCACAGCCAAGACATCTGTTAAGTGGTCGTCATAATGGTTATGAGGTGAAATATTTTGTGTACTCTGAGACGAACCAAACAATAATGACATGCTTACTGCTTTAACATAGGCATCGATGCACCATCAAAACTATTTTGTAACAGTGCACAGGTGGCACAATAGAGAAATGTTTTTGCATATCACATTGGTAAGATATCGCGGTTCAGAGCAAGACTAAATGGTGATGTCTGGAAATGGGCTAGGGGTGTTATGCGATAGCCTCCTCTCCAATGCTTAAATGGTTACAGTGGACAACAGGGACCCAAGATGTCTTCCAGATGAATAACTCAAACCCTTTTGTGGGTTAATAGGGAATCTGTCGGGATAACTGGCACAAAAAGACCATCGACAAATGCTTTCCTGTGCATGTTGAATGGGGGACTTGAGAATATTTATTTTGGCTCGGCCGTGAATTGACCTGAATTTTGGGGAAGGGGGGTTGGCTGTCATGTGACACACAGCAGCCACAACAACACTTATGTTTTATTATTTTTTCCTTTTTATTCAAAACATTCCAAATGCATTAACTTGAATTCTCATGAAATATCTTGCTTCTCACCTTATAGATTATGTTTGATCTATAGTGGGCAACGGTCAAAGTAACCTAACGGTGCATGAAAAACCTGTCTGTTTACTTAACACATATGGGTGTCATGCCATAATGCCATGCCATTTTATAATTAATGTTAATTTAACATTGAAAGTTAATGTGAATAAAACATTGCAAGTAAGGCTAACTAATCATAACAGCGAGAGCAAAGAACATTTTTCACTGACTGCCTACTCTAGTTACAGCACTCTCAAAAATGGCCATTAAAATCACTACCTTACAGATTGATAAGATTGGTTTAATAATGCAGAAACTGTTAAAAACACGTTTGTCTCTGGCTCAGCGACCAGTCCAGTGAACGCATATTTAAATTTAGCAGCTGATGATATGACACACTGAACGTT
This sequence comes from Carassius auratus, assembly GCF_003368295.1. NCBI lineage: Eukaryota > Metazoa > Chordata > Actinopteri > Cypriniformes > Cyprinidae > Carassius > Carassius auratus. The sequence continues at coordinate 3,557 of NW_020528453.1, forward strand.
GTAATCATGCCAGTGTGATTTAATTAAATATAGAATTTATTAATATTTTTTTTTATATACATGTGGAAGCTGCATTCAAAATCCACTTGGCTCAAAAATCTGAGGGGACAAGTGCACAAGAATCTTGTGAAATGATCTCCTTGCACACATGAACAGTACAAAGTCAATGAAGTATCAGGCATAGATGAGGCAAAAGCAGCGATGCACAAACTCCACTGACTCTGCAACTCTGCAATTATTAAGGGAGCTGGCAAACTTTTCGGTTGTTAAGTGGTGACTAAGAAGCACTGTTTCCGGGTCCAAGTCTCAATACACTTCTATTGAGAATACTACCACAGCAGACATTTATGGAGCACTTTTTATTCATATTAAACAATTGAACTTAAAGGTAAAGGTTGTAGGAACCTGCCACGAGAGGGCACACTACCAAAACAATAACAATTGCGTGGTTTGATGACGCTAAGGAAGAGCGTGGAATGATGCGATCTGTTATCTTCTACCCAACCGCTGGCGGCCATCAATCAGACGGAAAGATAAATCATGGATTTAAACGTGAGTTCAACGATTTGCAGTGAGTAGATTACATACAAAGTCAATGCAAAGACGCGATCAGACGTGTCCTCGCACGGGTCTAGAATATGCAATTGCCCGCGTTTGGTGTGTAGGCCCCATAATACTAATCTTGTTGATTGTTATAATAGCGTACGTTTTCTGTAAAGATACGAATCAAAACAACTCACCTGTCGAGTAAAACACAACGAGAATGGAATCTCTTTCTAGTTGAAGTTTGTTGTGAAGCTACTTCTGCGTTTGTCCACGACACTGTTGTCATGTGGTTTCTACATCAGTAAAGGCGTAACAAAGTGTAACTAACGTCATTGATAGGCGACTGCACGGCCCCATGTAACCGTAAGAATGGGGATTTTCTCATGATTTACAAGTAGCTGAAAACATTAGAGATATTGTTAGTAATCAGCTGGACAAAATATATAGATATATGTATGAAACAGACAACCAACATTTGTGTCTATACAACATAGTCAACCAAAATTGCTTTGGTCATGATGAATACTGATTCAAATTATTTTTGTGGTCAGATAACTGGTAAACAGAAATTATTATATATTATGGATTTCTGTATAATAAATAAATAAATAAATAAATAAGACTATGATAAAAATGCATTACAACAACAAAAACATTAATACTACTAATATATATATATATATATTAGGTTACATATACTGGTTAAATTAAAAAATACATTAATAATAAAAAAATTATAAATTTAAAATGTAAGTCATAAATAAGTAACATTTTAATTATCAGTCCCTCTCTAATGCAAACTTCAGATGAGAGAATGGAAACAGATGGACACAATGAAGCACACTGTGCTTGGGTTCTGTATCTAATGGCGCGTCTCCGATTGTTAAGACTTATAAAAAGGGAAGGGATTTCTATTTTTATGCTTTTGATGAGGTTTTTCGATCCACCAGTGGTATAGTGTCTCTGTCTGAAAGGCTATCTCACTCAGGTTCGAGTTCAGCTGGGACTTGTGGTCACTGCAACATAACGGGTCTTTTACAGCAGCGGGTGAATCTGACCTTCGATGATGCTGGCTTTTACAGGAATAAAAGAATCCCACAGCATAAAAGATGAGAGATTAGGACTGTTGATACAATGAAGTGACTCTCTTCCTCCGTTCTGCTCCAGGGTCAGATTTCTCTGTAAAACAATCTGATCAGAACTTGTAAAACAAGGGAAATGTGCTAATGAGGATACACACATAACACAATAGACCAAAAACGCTGAACAACTAAAATACTGAGGATAAACTAAGATTAATCATATCTCCCAAAAATAATCAATGAGTTGCCAAAGAGATTTGGGAAAACCTTCGAACTGCTTTGAAACAGAGCTCTAGATGATAATACAAGCGCGATTTTACAGATAACATTTTCTTACACAGCTAAACAACTTTTAGCTGCTCAAAGATAATCGGATGATAGTGGAAGTCAAATGAAGCCACGTGAATAAACTTCAAATGGCTACAATTATTCTGCTAAGACAAGAGGCTTTTGCGCATCAGAAATGGGTTGCTTAGTATTCCAGAGCCCAGCTGAATATTAATAACGGTTTCACAGGGGATTTTTGTGGAACTCTTTCATTGTTGGAATTGCTTGAGGGTAGAAGGGAAAGCCTTTCAATTAAAAGTTGTTTAACACTCTTCATTAAAGGTTTGGACCCAGATACAGTCTTCTCTCTTGCCTTAAATTGAGGTGCAGGATGTACTGAAGGACTTCCGATGCTTAACTAGCGGTAAACCCATGCAGAATGTCTAATGAAATCACCTCAAGATACAGAGGCAGAAAACCGATCAAACGTCAAACAAAGAGCTATTTTTGTCTACATTGTTCTGCATATGTTGTGTCTTAATTCATTTACCAACTTGGTTTAGTCATTTCTGGACTGATCTGCATGCACTATTGATTCCCTTTTGCTATTCACATGTTTCTAAGTCCTTCAGTTTCCCTACTACATTATAGATAGCAATATTGTGAAATATTACAAATTAAAATAAGTTTTCCTATTTTTATATTTTTATGCACAAGAGCTTTAGAAATCATTCTAATGTGCTGATTTGCTGCAGTGTAATATCTCTTAGGTCCCATGATGTTAAATGTTTAATAATGTTTCCTGAGGTTTACTTATATTGTTAGTATGATTTTTACATTAAAAATTTAGAAATAAAAGGCATTTTTATATCCTGATTTTAGCCCTCTGGCATCTTTGCATTCGAAATGTGCATTACATCTGTTACCCTTTTGAAAATACTTTTACTACGTTTTTTTTTTTTTACTATTACAGTTGTCGAGATTAACGGATCGTGGAAGTGTTGATTAAATAATTATTGTTTAGATCTTTTCCCATCACATGAATCACTGCAGTGGTGAGCACGGAGTAGACAGATTCTGTTTATCGCATGAATGCAGTAATCTCGTCATTGCAATGCGTTTTCTCTCACAAAATGCTTTCGCCACAACTAACAGTAAACACAGTCTCGACATGAATACAGTAAGAGCTTAGATGTGCAAGATAACAGCGTCATTCATTATAACGGCAGTTTGGGCAAGTGTGCAGATATACTCGCGATTGACAGCTCCAAACAATATAAAGGCATTCTTTGATCGTTCTCTGTAGTTCAATTTAAATAACAGATTCTTTTCATGCTACTAAGAGAAACAACGTCAAGTTGATCGTTTAGTCACTGGCTTGATTCAGCGATGAATAAACAGTATTAAAGAAAAAGTCTGTGTGAACTTCAATAATAAACTACACATCAGAAATCACTGATCACAGATCAGGCATTAAATTAACACTGTTACTCACTGTTTGTGGCGGTGCTGTCGAATCCATATCGTTAAACTCTGTGTGTAATGCCTGTGCTGATATTGGGACTGAATTATATGTAAATGTTTGGGCGGCCAAAGCAGGGAAAGGGGAAGTAACCTTTCCCCTTATGACGACATAAAGGGGAAGATACCAGTGAAATGTTCATGCCATGGTGTGCCATGGTGTACTTGAAAACACTGCATTTCTTCTGAAAGCTATGATTCTTCATAATGTCACTCATTTAAGTAATGTTAACATGGTCATTACTGAACATAAAAACATCTTTACTGTACTTCATGGAGTTAACAAACAAAGTTCAGGGAATGGGAGTCTGAAAAATGGCAGAAAGAATGAGACAAGTCTTGAGATGTTTTTTTGTTGGCTCAGATGTGGAAAGACTCACTCTGACAGACTTGCTTAACATGCAGTGATGTTAAAATCTCCCCAAAAGAGCTAAGGTTGACTGATTCCTTTAGCACTGGAGACGACAAAGACGAGTTCTCAAAGCTTCATCAAAAAGTCATTATTCTGATTCTGTCGTATCATTCAGGGTCACATTTATAGAAAAGAAGTATTTGCAGGGATAAAACCAAAAATGAGCATACAAGGCTTGAGTCTTACCATGTTAAAGTCTAGGTTCTTGTCCACCCACTCGGTAGCAGCCTCGAATTCGTCATACATCTCCATAATGTAGAGCGTGTCCAGTGCATCCACAATGGTGGCTCCTTTGAGACTACCTGTGGATAAATATGACGACAAACCATTTGAGAAAACTTCCTGTGGGGATACGTCTAGGATCAGAGCTGAAATAAACCAACAGCTTTATGATAAAGACCTTTCGAGCCTTTGAGATATGGTCACTAATGCCCTGCCTAAGGGAAAATCCTGTGCAGAGAGCAAACGAACAATGGCTACAACAAATGAAAACCTAGCGAGTTAACACCCTCAAAGGGAAGCCAAGGTTAAGATGAACAGATCTTACACAAGACAAGTATAAAAAATCTTTATAATAAAACTACTGCAATTTCTTAAATACGTATTATTAAAATTATTATTATCATCATCATCATCATCATCAGCAGTAGCAGCAGCAAGAACCTTTATTTTTTATTTTACTAAGAAAAATTATTTGTTAAATGTAAAAAATTTATTGCTACTTCTATTATTCTTCTGTTCTTCTATTATTATAATTCTTCTATTATTTAAATTTTTATAATTCAAATATATTTAAATTGTTTTCAATTATTATTCATTGTTTATTTTAGATTAATATAATTTAAAAACATTTTATTAAGAAGTATAAAAAAAAGAAAGAAAAAAAGACAGACATCAAGGTTTTTAATTTAAAGCTGCAGGGTTAATTTTGTCCCCAAAATGCAGAGGCAATCTGTCTTATTTCAGGTTAATTCACACAACCATTTTAGGAATCATTACCCAGAAAGATTCTCCAACAACATGATAAAAAGAAAAAATAATGCAGCCAATTAAGGTGGTGATGTTGTGAAACAAATTCAGGAAGGAACACAATTGCATATGGTAAAATGGAGCAACCCCTCAATAACACAAAAGACGTTCACTAGCAGTTTTTCCATTTGTACTGATTATGTACGCAGCAGGTTGGGCGACACTGCTTTTAGTACTTTAATAATTAAAGTCTGGCACTGCATGCAACCATCTTCAAGAAATGCAAAGCTGCCAACCAGCTGTGTTACTCATTTAACGGCCCTGGCTTTGTTTAGTGATGATGAAAACACAACATGACAGAATTATTGTGTGCACTATTTGTATGCAACATCATAAACACCTCCTACAGAGCCTTCACTTGCCTTTGGCTTTGAGAAGGCCAAAGAAATTATGGCAAATCCCCAAGAGAGTATGACATGAAGAAAGTTACTGTGAGAGATAGCTAGCCAGAAGCTTTGGAACAGAGGAAAAAAAAAAAAAAACACACAACAACTTCGCAAATCTCCTTTACAAGAATCTGTCAGGAAAAAAAAGAAGATACAAGATATGGGTTTAAAACATCTGGAAGATGCAAGCATCCCGTGCCCCCTTCATTTCCACAATAAGAGGACGACCACGACGAGGTGACAAGAGAAACAGGAAAAGAGGAAACAGGATGTGCTAATCCAGCAAAACACCATAAAAATGAGCAAAGAGCCCTCCCTCCTGCTTCCTACAGCCACACTGTTCTTTAGGAAGAACAGTCTCCATACTGTTAAATCGCCCCGTCGTAAAAGTTCCAGTTTTATGATCTGATGTGGCATTTTCAAGACTGCTTTGGTCTAAAGTCATTATTTTACATCATAACCCTGCTCCCTAAACCAATATCACTGGTTACTATAAGCTTCACTTTATAAAAGCCAGGGAAACAGACAAAGATGAGAGCATGTCATGCTAAACTACAATACGGGGGTTCAAGCACATGAGCTTTGGAAATTCATGTAGCAAAGGTGAACAGTCTGAAGGCAGAAAATGAGGGTGTGTGTGTGCAGGTTTCATAAGATCTTAGCCGTCTGGCTTTGTAAATGCCATAAGTGAAACCATTTTATTGACAAATATCACAAGAACTTCACAATAATAATTTTTTTAAAGGAAAATTGTTAGAAAAGTCTATAAATCAAGTTTCATGGGGTAATAATTTAAATTAATAGCATATTAACATTATTTTTTGTGTATTTATATAAAACAAATGTAATATAAAAATATAGAAATGTATAAATTAAAAATAATATTACATTATCTAATACAATAATACATGTATTTTATATAATAAACATGAGTAAATAAATTCAGATCTAATTTTTATATAAATTCACAAGTAAATAAAATAAAAATAATACAAAAATCAAGAAAACAAAAATGTTACTATACACATTTTATTTTACTTTATTGCGCAAGACGTGAATTTATATTGTAATTCTTTACAGAGGTATATTATGTCACACTTCACACAGTAGCGCATATCCGTGATTGAATGTTCAGAAGTTCATTTTGGATAATAAAGTTGGTTAAATTGTTAAATTACCTGCCTCCATTACATATCTCTGTCATGTCATTATAAGTGTTTGATCACCACATTTGAGTGATCACTGCAAAAAAAATGTTTGTGTATATTCTGATTATGTATATACTGTATTTTATATATAGTACCAGTCAAATGTCTGGACACATGAATGGGAAAGTGTGCAAACCTTTGACTGGTACTGAACTACAATATATACAAAGAATAACAGCCGATGTATTGATGTCAGTATCGGCCCCAAAGAAAATCCATATCGGTCAGGCTCTGCATTGTATCTAATCATTTATTGGTCCCACTTTATATTAAGTGGCCTTAATTACTACATACTTACATTTAAATTAATAATTTGGTACTATGCACTTATATTGTTTACATGCATGTTTTTACATTATACTTATATTTGAAAAATATGTAATTACATTTGTAATTAATTTCTTTAATTACATTTATAATTACACAGTTGACCCATCCCTTGCACCTTAACACACCCTTAAACCTAACCATACCACCAAACCTGTCCCTAACCTTACCCATTTCCCACCTCAATAGCAGCAAAAATGTTTTGCGGTTGCACTTTATTTTAAAGTAAGTGAACTTACAGTGTATTTATCTAAGAAAGTTCTGGTAACACAAGGTAACTACATGGGGTAGGGTTTAGGTTTAGAGTTAGTACTTAGTTATTACATAGTTATTGTAATTACTATAATAAGTACATAATATGTACATGAGGAACAGGACTGTAAAATAAAGTGCTACCTGTTTTGCACTACAATATGAACAAGTACATTGTATTATTTTTTTTAAGTACATAGTAGTTAAGGCCACTTAATATAAAGTGGGACCCATTTATTATGTTATTATTAAGTGCATAGTATTTAAAGACACCTAAGATAAAGCAGGATGTAACTTTTTTAATTTAAATTTTTAGTTTATATGCATTTTATTTACCTGTGTTTTTGTATTTAAACAAACAGCTCACATTCTGCTGAATCCAAAAAAATTTCATATTTAAACATAATACCAAATATACAAAAAAGCAGATGCAAACATTACGCAAATACAGGTGTTCTTTGCAGAGACGATGCAAATCAAAATCTCCTTTACAGAAGAGACTGCACTGCAGGTGAAAGGACAGCATATTTGTGCACTGCTGTGTCTTTACACAGGCCCTTGAGGACTCAAACCCCAGTGAAGAAGTGTGAGGAGGTCATAAATCATTTCGCTACAACGTTTTCTGACACAGCCCTGGGTTAAACATTCACATCTCAACAGCTTTCCCCCAACGTGACTGGTTTTACCCTCTGAATGTCGACCCAAATCAGGCCTATACAATCTTATCCACAGGGATAATGTCCAGAGGTTTAAGGGACTCTCAGACATTTTAAACAGATCTTATCAATTCCAATTACACTGGTTAAATTACAAACCAGCACTTAATGACCTGATAAAGCTATTCACAGACATGAACCTTTGCTGAATCTGATGGGAGCATGTAGTGACCTCAGGTTAGAAGTAATGGGACACCAGCTTGCTTGCCTTTTAATACAAAGACCTGATCTTATCACCGTTGTACCCCTTGAGAAGGTTGTGGGTCGAAGACGATAACCATCAGACGTCGAAAGTACAATCAACTACTGAACCATCTTCCCTCCCAGTGCATGTTATGGATTAATCAATGAAACCAACAACTGGTTATTTCTTAAGCAGGGGCAAAAAAAACAAAAACAAGGAACGAGCACTAATGTTTGACTGTAACATCTCGTGCTGGAGCTCATCTCAGCAAGGCCTGTATAACAGATGGCTGCTCATTTGGGATCTGAAACAAAGCCATTACCACGAGTGCACCTCCTGGAAGCGGTATTATCCAAATGAAGGTTGACCTCCAGAGCTATTTGGCAGAGAATTGACATTGGCAACATCAGCATCTGCAAGGTGGTGCATTCCTGCATGTTTATTCTGGGCTGACAGATACTGGACAGCTACTCAAAAAACATTATCTGGCAGGAATTTATTTATTTATTTTTAGGAGAAATTAGCTTTTGCCCCCATGACGCATGTCTACACATAATCAAACATGGGACACAAAGTATAACATGCATACTTCTCGGTCAAACTTCAATTAGTATTTAAATATATCTAATAATCATGCAGTCAAGCTAATACTGATCATTTAAGCGGTTTCAATTTACATTTGATTAATTTTTTTTTTTTCTGAATGCTTACTTGAATACTTAAAAGAATAGTCCACACAAAAATGACAATTCTTCTATATCACTAAAATTATTTTCTGTGAAACAAAAGGTATTTTTAATTTTATTTTAAAATATTTTATTTAAAATCTATTATATTTGGGATGGGATGGTTCACTGAAAAAAAAACAAAAAAAACAAATTGAACCGTTCGGTACTCCACACACGGTTCGGCACGCTGGGAGCACAGTTCAACTTAAACCTTACTAAGCATCTGTAATATGGTTTGCTATAAATAACACATAAATAACACTTAAAACAAACAGGGTTCAGCTAATACAGGTTTCTGTTAATGGATGTGCATTCTGGCTTCCCAGACATTACAATAACAGCCGATGAAGAAAAACTAAATTATAATAAAAAACCTTGACAAACCATGCACTCTTGTTCAATGCGAATGCCGTGGAAGAGCAGTCATTTATTCCGTCATCACAGTGATATCTGTGTTTAAACTCATTTAAGCTTTGCCAGTTTAAACATTTAAGTGCCAAATGATGCAAGCTCACGCGCGCAGTAAGACCATGTAATGCCGCAGAACATGCGCAAATATTAAACTCTCTCTGAAAGTATTGTGTTTAAATGGACAAATCCATACAAAAATGTCAAAACGCCCGTCTTGGTAAGTATCCTATTCCCTTAAAGTGACAGTCTTTATATTAAATCGAAGAGCAGCAACAACAAAAAAATAAAAACAAAAAAAATCCGCACTGCTCTTGATTTATCAATTTCTGTACCTAAAAACTAATGCTAGACCTCCTTAAAAAAAGACTGAAAATCACTGTTTATTTTATTTGCATCTTTATTCTACTGTATTTATTTGTGCTGTTGCTTGTAGTTAAAATAGAATATTCGTTTTTAAGTATAGTTTTTCCATAAACAAAGCACATACCAAACTGTACCGAAACCGTCACTCTAAAACCGTGAAACAAACGGAACCATTCCATTCGGTTATATAGTCATTTTAAAAAAAGAACCAGCAATTTGTTCATAAATCAGACATCACTGATTGTGCGGTTTATTTGTTTGTGCATGCAACCAATGAGAACTACATAACAGAAAGTGGTGTCTGTTCCCTCTCCTATATTTTACAATGTCCTATGGTTCTCAGCATATTTGATTCAGACTGCAAGCTCACAACGGAGCTTAAAAAAATAAAATATCATAATAAATCATTTTGCTGCAGGGTTGTAGATCCAGCAGCAGGGACCTGCCACTACTGGATACAAACAGTAAAACATTACCTCCTCTACTCACACATTGTAATGAGGAAAATATATAAACAGACAGTATCAGTGAACCCCGAGGATTGACACAATCTCTAGTCAGAGCTTCTAAAGCAAAATACATCACTTCAGAAATAAGATTAGGCTGGTGATTACAGCTGAAACATGAAGGCTCGTCTTGCTCAGCAAGGAGCTGTTTGTAAGCACATCTCCAAGCAGCGGGAACTCCTAAAGCCTGCTGTGACGCTGGACGACGGGCTTCACGCAACAAACACAAATGCACATAAGCTAATGTCCATCAAAACCAGGCCATAGTTCTGGCCAAGTGGTTGTTGGAAAACTCTGTCTGTAGGAATCCGTTGGCCTTATTCAAGGCTGAATGAGCAAACACCAATGCAACACAGCTGTCTGCTGAATCCTAAAAGCATCAAACCAGTTAGTACCAAAGATGCTCCAATTTGTGTTTGCCAGCCGGCAGCCAACTGGCAGAAGAAAAACACACACGCAAACACTGCGATCATTAACTTGAAATCACCCTCTTCAAACAGATGGGAGTTTCTTCAGCTACGAGAACTTTCATGTCTATGGGGTAGATTGTTATGAAAACTAACAGACTAACTTTTTTCTTGTTTTATGAAGGTCACATTAAAATATGAGACATTATAAGGGCAGGAGTGAGTTCACTCGTATAAAAATTAATGGGAGAAATAGTCATTTGCAATATGGCAGCTGCAGTCCGGTCTTACATTTTTAGAAGAGCCAGCTGTCTTTTTTATAGCACAAGTGTCTGTTTATTTACTTAAAAATTAATGTGCATAAACAGTATTTATACAGTATTTTTAGATTTTATATGACTGGAAAAGGTTGCCTGAAGGAGTTAGAGACTTAAAATGGTACTGAAACTTTTTCTATGGATTAATTTATTTTCTCTCTATTTTTTTAGCATACATCTATATTTATACAGACATACTACCACACAACAATTTTGCTATTCATTTATTAACTGTGTTAAGTTTAGAAATTAAAAATCACCATTCATTTAGCTTATTAAAAAAGTTCTAAATGAATGTTTAAAGCTTTAAAATGAACTTTATAAAATGTTAATTGTGTTATAAAGTTATTAACAAAAAAATAAAAATTAATACAGATTTCTCAATAACAAATATTTATAATATTTATAAATAAAATTATAATATTTGCCACAAATCAAAAGCTTGTTTGACAAGAAATCTGAAGCAAGTTAATAAGAATAATCAAGACGAATCCTGCTGCCAAACAAAGTCTCATTTAAATTCAAATTTGGAGGATCTTTTAATGAAACAAAATCCCAGCATTTTATTCAGTTTCTGACCCCAAACACAGAGCTAAGCATATGCCTTTTGTTGGGCCATTAATAAGAGTGTGGCTGTATACTGACAGAACATCATGGTTCAGCAGCCTCTGTGCTAAATGAGCACACAAGGGTTTAGAGCAAGACTGACGTTTTCTTCCTCCTTCCTACCACTTATGCACTTATTCTGCACCCTAAAATAAAAAGTTGGATGTGTTTTTATTTAATTGCACAGTTCATGGCAAGGACCATCTCACAATGGCTTCATTCACTATTGGGAAATGGTTATTTCCGAATCACAATCAGACTGGTGGACATTGTGGAGGAAGATCCGACAGGATGAGATAAGGCCTTTTCCCTGTGTGTTCTATTAGAAGAAGTGGTCGTGAGTGACAAACGCGCATACATTCGGGAACAGCAGACAGTTCACACTGTACCTGAGCGGCTTCATTAGCGATGGCTTTGTCTCAGTCCATGCTGGTTTCTTCCACACAGATCCAGTCTGGAGGATCTGCTCCTCTCTGTGCCGAGATGATTGGCACATGGAACAGAATGGCCAATATATTCCGTAGGACTGAATCAGAAAATGTGAAATATGAAGACAACGAAATCTATATTGAGGTCAACTTTTCAAACGTTCTCTCGGAACAGATTTCATAAGCAGTACTGGAATACGGAACACGGGGCTATGATTATGCTTGTACTCCGCATCGATCAAATGCTCTGGTCTGGAAAGTTGAGTTATGAAAAGAAAAGATTTTGTTATGCAAAAGCTCAGCTAATCAAAATTAGAGGATATGTTATAGTTTGGTCTTTTACTCTAGTAACACTAACTGCACCATTGTATTGTGGCAGAAATGTGGGATACTCGCATCAGATTTCATTCTATTATTAATGTAGACATGCATTAAATGTAAAGGAGTAATGGAATACAATTATAGTATTTTTTGTGATTAAGCTATGGCATATGTGAATTTATATTAAATTATTTAGACTACTGTTTTTCATACAAATACCTAGAACCCATATACATAAAATTTTACCATGGTATTGAGGGTTTTAACTGTGGTTAGCATGATTTAAATATACTACACTATGGAAGACCAATGTTTAATTTAAATAACTTTAATTTCACTATATAAAGTTGTTACCATTTTTACAGATGTTACGGTTTTTGATAATGAACAAATTAACATCTGTATCCTAACTCAAGCTACTGTCAAATGTTCATTTCTAAGAGACAAAAAATGTATTATTAATATTGCAGCCTGCATTGCAAACTGTTCTGGAGATACGCAATGTCAAACCTGTTTCATGGCTTGAAATACTATCAATGCAGAAACTAAGAAATTAATTTTTCTATTAATTTTTCTATACATAAATACATACATTTTTTTTTTAAATGACTGTAAAAGTGTAAACGATTAAAAGTGTCATGTTCTGACGATAAAGAAATAAAACCACAATTAATGGTTTATTTTCTACAATTTTCAATTTGGAGCAAAAATCTTACTTCAAACTTTCAAAGAATTAAAGTTTAGAAATTTATCATGCTATGAAATTTTTTATAATGTAATGATTTTTTTGGCCATACTGCCCAGCCCTAGTTCATCCAGTCAAATTGGAGGATAACTGTTGCATTAGGTTACACAGTGGAATTTTTCATCTGCAGCATTGATTTATCCTACTACTTTTTTATTTGGATTTATTTTACAGATACTTTAAATGAAATGTGAAATATATTGCTTTGAAGGTACAGATTTTATTTGTTATTTCAGTTCTTGTTTTCTCTGGGAATCGAACCCATGACCTCGGCGTTGATAGCACCATGATAGACTGTGTGAGCTATGGAAAGTAAAATCTAGCAATTAAATAATCCACCAAAAACGATTCCTTTCATCATTAGAAGGAAAATAAAGTTATGAAACAGTGCTGCCAATTTAATAATATCCATTTCAATTTAAACCAATTAAATGCTGAACTGTAAATCATGCAAAATAAAGGATGCGAGTATAGCCCATATAGCCCCTGAGAACCACATAACCAATCATGAGGGCTGTACAATATGGAGAACAATCTGAAGCTGATAATGAAAATCATCTTTAAATGAATAAACTTGATAAGTGTGTCAAATCTATTTAAATTATTTTCAAGAAATACTTAATTTACATAAATGACATCTGGTACATTTAAGTTAAACCAAATATAGAAAGAATGGTGCTTTTACTTAACTTTCAATTTTTCACAAAACTGTCCACACTCACACATCCCAGTCTTTCCTTAAATTCCATATTTATTTTAGTACCAGGAACACCAAAAATGTGCTAATCAACTGTCCATCAGTTTAATCTATCAAATTATAAAATGATAAACACCCGTTCTCTTTTACCGCATTCTCATTACTTCTGTCCCAGGTAATGTAGATTTAATGGCCTTAAACAAGCTCAGAGTGTGTGAGATATTCAAAATCACACTAATCCACAGATTCTGAGGCCTTAATGATTTTTCACGGTTGGTTAAATGCAATTCATCAGGAATTTGCCATATACTGCACAAGAATTAATGCAATTAATGCAAGTGAGGTTAAATGCTAGAGGGAAAGATCTTTGCACACTTGGTGTGTGTGTGCATGACACACAACATGTGACACAGAAGCAGGCATAATGTCTTGACTAAGCACTTCCATATGGCATGACTGCAGCCTGATTTTTCTCTGCGAGCTAAAGTCCTGGGGGTTGTAAAGTGTCTGATTTTGTGAGCACGTCTTCCAGTAAAGGCTTTGCACTATATATCGGAGTGTGTGATCCATCCGGCCGGTCTCAGCAGCTCACATCTCACTGAGGAACAAGATCTGAAGCAGCACAAAACAGTCGATTCCAGCTGCCTGGTCAGGTCAGGTATAGAAACCCTGACCAGCGTATTCCAGATCATCTTTTATTCACATCCAACGTAGCATTAACCCAACCTCTAAATTAATAATGGCAAACCCTGCAAGACAAAAATGTGTGTTCCGTGGTCTCTGATGTGGCCGTATGCCCCATGGGGCCAACCTTACTATTTGAGAAATTTACGAGCACTCAAATGTGCCTGGAAACACACATGCACATCTGAGTGCATACGAAAGAGTGTAATTTAATTCTTGCCATATTGTTATTCTGATAGTGTGTGAACCAAATAAATTAAGACCGTATATTCTACTGGCACGTCCAAAGCAAAATTATGGAGGTTAATCAAATGTGCGCTGTAAATCCCCGGCCTGTCCTCCAGCTGAGCACCAAATGACTATGTGGAGTTTACAAAACAACAGCAGCACGTCTGATGAATTTTTCATAACACGATCTCGACTCGCAAAAACAGCAAGATGTGTGACTAACAAGATTCAGAGAGCTCAATTCATTAAGAGGATATAGGGTTGGAAATGATCAGTATGATCAAAAAAAGTTTTCAGTCAGTCAAAGTCAGTCCCTCATTTGATCAGATTCATTTTTTTATTTGTTTATAGTGATGCACCAAAATTCGGTCTGTAACTGAAAATTATCATTTTAAAATATGTTTGAAATAAAATAAAATAAAAATCTAAATGACTAATAAATGTTTGTTTAAATGTAAATGTTTATATTCCGATGTTGTATGTAAAACAGTCGATTTTCATAATTGCTTACTACCGTATTTTCCGGACTATAAGTCACACTTTTTTTTTTTCATAGTTTGGCTGGTCCTGCGACTTATAGTCAGGTGCGACTTATTTATCAAAATTAATTTGACTTGAACCGAGAGAAATGAACCAAGAGAAAGCATTACCGTCCTCTCACGGCCTATAGACGGTAATGTTTTCTCTTGGTCCCTTGTTCTAAATAAATGCGACTTATATATGTTTTTTTCCTCGTCATGACGTATTTTTGGACTGATGCGACTTATACTCAGGTGTGACTTATAGTGCACTTAGAGTGCATCATTAATTTTCACCTGTAAATAGATTTCACAAAAGTTTTTAAAAGTCTAAGTTTCAAACTAAGGTTTGGACCACATTTAAGCATTAGTTTTTATAACTTGACAATAACTCTAAAAATAATAAAAAATAAAACACTAATGCTATCAGATAAATTATTTCTAAACTGTTTTAATTGGTCTGTTGTGCACTAAACTTAATTGTTAATCAATCAATGAAGCTACAAATGTGTTCGGACACAAACTACTATCACACACACACCTGGGCCAAGTTTAATCAGTGCAGGCATGTTTGACTGTGAAAAGTTTATTGTGTCATTATTATTTGTAAAAATCATCATTGTTGTTCTAGAATGATAACTAAGTGAAAATGCATGCTGATAGTTCCCAATTTTTTGGAAGGCACAGTGTCATTTCTGGGAGGAGCTAAGTCACGCATATTACAACATAAAGATACAGAGTGTGATAATGAGTTGCTGCTGCATACTCTGAGATACTGATGCATATTACAAAGCTCACAGGAATATGGATGGACAGTCCTTCATGAATTATTCACAGACTGGTCTGCCCACTCACAACCTGCGCTTTTCAGCTTCAAAATAGAAACAGGTCAAGAGGGTGACGGGCAAAAGCAGCAAAACAACATTTCTTTACAGACAAGGAAAACACATTAATGCGAAAGAGGCACCAGAGAGGATCAAGGTATCATGAAACTATATTTGTGCAGTGTGACCATGCTATCCCTGCCTGATGAAGACAGAAATGCTTTTGTTTTTGCCCTCTTGAAAGCAGAAATGGACCCAGACAGAGCTTGAAGTGAGAAAGAGTGGAGAGAAATCAAAAGCCTTTTTGATGGAGGTCACCTAACCACCTGTGCAGCGCTGATTGACAGTTCTGACTGTTTAGCAATTCACTGTTGAGATGTCAACCTGTATGTGCATGAATCATAGTTTCACAGTCACACTCGAGACAGAGACTCACCAAACAAATTGCTGGAGTGGCCTTGTTTAGAGACGGGACGCAGTTCGTTGGAGCCCCAGGCATAGCGCTTGTAATTATCCCAAGAAAACTGCATCATCTGAGGAGAGAGAGTGACAGATGAAGGGGGTTACCTTTGTGAATTTTGGTTGACTTCCTAAATGCAAAGGTAAAACAATCACAGAAATTACAGAAAGTAATAACTTCAGGAAACTGCATGGTTGCCCCTTGATGCTGACAAAGCAACTGGTTTTCAATCACGGATTGACTCCTTTGAAATGTTTGTGTACAAAAACCATTTAAAATGGGAGTTTTTAATAATCATGGAAAAGTGGACTGGGACTCGTTTCCGACACTAAGGCTATATCAATCCTATGAGTATACGGATCAATCCAATTCCACTAAATCAAAGTAATTAAAAAGGCAAAAGCACATTTACACATTTTGTCAACGCAAAATAAAAATGCAAACTGTTCCACATTTAACGGTGCATAAAATTACAGATATAAAATTACATACCTGTGCAATGTGTTTTAAGCTTACAAAATGTTTGAGCATTTTGTGAATTATAGTGAGCATTTGTAAGAACATCTGAAAGCATCTTTCCACACTTTGTATATTTCAAAAAAAAAAAAAAAAGAAATTTTAAAAGAAAAGTGCAATGCAAAATTGTGTACATGACTCATTATAATGAAAAATACAAGAAATAGAGTAGCTTGAAACTAAATTATTACAATTTCACATTTTTTGTTTTGTATTTTTGTTTACTTAAAAGTGCTGTGTGTAGGATTGACACCAAGTGGTTGAAATAAGCATTGCATTCCAAATTCAAAATATTGGAGAGGGGTCTTTTCACCCGGCCCCTCCTCCTCAGACTTGACAGAGGCAGGTTGCCAGATAGACGTCACAAACAGGAACGAGCGCGGGGTGCCGAAATACAATTGGGTAAACTGGCAGTGGATGGGTTTCACAAACCAAAACAGAGAAAAACATTCCTGCTTGGAAAGCACATTTTCAAAGTATGTTAAACAAGTATGTTAACTTGGCATGTTTCTTAAATATCTGCAAACATATTATGGTTTTTTTATGCTTTAGTAGAGTCAAAAACTTAAATACAGCACCTTTAAAACACTTAATTTATTAAGTAGAAGGGGAAAAGCAGCTGCATTATTTACTAATGATGTGTGGTGTGTAGAGGAAACAAAGATAAGCAGAAACGCTCAGAACTCATTTTTCACTGTGACAGGACGGTGCTGATGATCCCAGAGAAACAATGATTGGAGAATGATGAAATATCCTCAGTAATTTGTGTGTTAAGTAATCCACCACCAGCTCATTCATTCTAAAACTCACAAGAAAGAGTTTTTAGACCACAGTTCTTGCTCTCCCCAGGGGTGTCAGTTAGCAGCTCAACAGAAACAGACCTTCTGTTCTCCCTGGAGAGCGCCAGACAGCACCAAAAAGAGAAAGAGAGAAAAAAAATAACTCCTGACACACACACACACACACACACTCCTTGGACTCAAGTCGTTTACAGCCTCGGCACAGACTCCCAACACCAGCCAACTGGCTCCAGTCAAATTAGATCAGTTTATTGACTACTGGCCAACTTTAAGCGTGCCCTAATCATGTAACTCTCTTTGCTTTCAAAGACAGCCACTCAACACCAAACATACTGACTGAAAAAGAAAAGATAAAAGAAGTGGAAACAAGTGTCTTAAGCTGAGGAGTCCAGGCTGGAGATGAGCAGATAGACAGAGCTGCCCGCAGGCCTCCAACTGGTTGAGAAGACGACCACAAGCTGTATTTATTCTTACCAGTGCTTCCTGCACCGCTGAAGCTACAGCACGAAAAGGCAAAAATAGATTCTTATTTTTATAACTGAACAGAGGGTAATTATTTTTTAACTAAAACTATAAAAAAAGGTAAATTGAAAGAACTGAAATGAATAAAAAAAAAGAAAGAAAAAAATTATAATGATAAAAAAATAGAAATGTTGCCAACTGGTTTAAGTACTAAAATTACTAAAAGGAATATAAAAATTTTAACTGAAATAAAACTATAGTAACATTTTTTCAAAAGTAAAAAAAAAAAAAAACGTAAAAAATTAACAAAAGCATGTAACAAAACAACTTGCCTTTAAAATAAATTAAAATAATGAAGAGGAAGAAAAAGTGAGCATGGCAAGACCATTTTTTTTCTTTCTTGCAATCGGTATATAAAAAAAAAAAAAAAAAAAAGAGCCATTCATGACCACATACTGTATATGCATAAAAAAAAAGGATAATAAAAAAAATAAAAAGACAATTTAAAACAATTTAATGGCCCAAATAAAGTAATAATATTAATAGTAATAATAATAATAATAATAAAACCAAAACAAAAAAAAGCAATAGAAATAACTTCTATCCCCTTTATTACTTTGCACATTAAAACCAAGTAAAGACTGCTAAACACCATGAATCATGGTCATACTTAAAATAATCCTTAAACTGTGTTTATTTTGTGAAAGACTCACACAGTCTAACATGTCTACAACACACATCAGTTTAAATCCAAACATAGATTCTGCGTTATTGAAATTGCTTTTTCAAGAGGATTTTAATACCTGCAAATTCTAATATGTCCGGTGTAATCCTATCATTTGTGGATGTGCCTGCCATCTGTCTGCATCGCTCCGGCTGAGTGATTTCTGTCTTTCAGACGGCAGCGGGCTCCAGTGACGTCAACGAGCAACAAGGTTATGGCCCACATGTGATTACTCTGGTGACGCCACCCAAAGGGTCGGGTCAGAACATGGTGCAAACAGTACACAGAACCCCAGACAACCTTCAGTGGCGGAAACACAAGCATGAGGTCTGGCTGACAGGGGACCGACACTGAGTGGCTTATGTCAGACGAGCGGAGAGGACAGGTGCACATGAACATGGTGAGGATGCTTGAAATTTGATTTTTAGACTAGCTTTTGCCTTGTTATTTCTTTCACACATTCCTGGGAGGCATCCACCCCACGGCCTGCCAAACAGATCAAACAGCTGCCACAAGGTTGAGGTGCTCTGAAGCACATGCCCATTCCTAGAGGACCATCTCTTTCTGGGAATATTTTCAAAATAAGCTGTTGCAGTGGGACCATACGAAGCGGTTTAAATAAATACAGGGTATATACAGCGATCCTTAAGTTAAATTTACTACTTTTTAATACCTTTTTTACTACCTTCAGAATATTTTTTAAAACCATCACGACACTGAATTGCAAGTGTTAATCAGCGACCTTTCTATTATTTACACAGATTTTGACATATATAACATACAAAAAATAATAGATTTATAGACTGATGTTGACAGCATATTGCACATTTATTTCACTTAGTAAATAAAAATAAAACAAATACCATAAAATGCGCAATGGAGAAAATGGATAGTTCCAGCACACTGGCTGGTATTCATTGCAAGTTGATGCATTACAAACAGGCATCTTCTATGAACTGTTGCGGATTCTAAGAACTGTTGCGGATTCACAAACTGCGCCACAAATTTTTGGCGGTGGTGGTGGAGGTGCAGCCGCGCTGATAGCTGAGATTGGTAGAATTAACTGCTCTCTCCGAGCACGCATTCCATTTTTATGTTTAGGGGATTGCATATGCGACCGAAGTGCGTTAGCTCCCATCCAGTTGACATTGATGTTTTTTTTTTACACACCGAACAATAAGCCTTCCTGTTAGTGTTGTCATGGTACCAAAATGTCAGTATTCGGTACCGATACCAGTGAAAATCCACGGTTCTCTGTACCAATTTCGGTACCAAAGCAAAACACAAAAATTTGCTAATAAAAAAGAAAACAATGCCATTCTATATACTTATTTACAACTGTGTTTAAAGTTTTTTTCTACAAGTTATATAATTATGAAAAACAGTAAACAAGTTTCACCCAAATTTATTTATTCATTTGTCTTTTAATTTATCAAATTTAAACACATTTTATTTTTGGTAAATAAAGGGGATTTGCTATTAAAATTAAAACATGGAAGAAATATTGAGATTTATTTCTTTAAAAAATAAAGTTTTTTATTTTTTTCAACAGTGGTAGCAGTATCACATACATTTTACTAAATAATAGTAATATTTCTAGCACAATGCCCTCATGTAAAAAGTTTCTTTTAGGCGTAATGAATGCATATTTGTCATTTTGAGAAACCGGTATGTCTTCTGCTTTTTCGAAAATTAATTTGAATAATTCTAAATGAACTCCATTATTTTGACAGGAAAAGACAACAGATGCTGAAATTAATGCAAGCGTCATGCACTTCAGTCTATGTAGTAAACAAACCCGCACGTCTCTGCCATTCATTAATTCACACAGAGACGCGCAGAACACGGATTCATATTTCAAACAACTTTTGCGGCTTAACATTTACAGATATTGGTCCATATGGAGATTTGATTTAATTAATTTATACTTTCACAAATTCCATGACTGTCCATATTAAAATGTAAGTTTCATTTACATGACTGAATTTTGAGATTCCGTACTCGTTTTCTGCTTCGCGGAAATCATAGCGCTGTATGCGTCAAGAACCGGGTTTGAACGGGACCTCTGTACTACTGGTCCTTAAAGAAACCTGGTACCGTCACATTTAAATTTTTTTAGTACCGACTTGGTGCCGAAGTACCGGGTCTTTTGACAACACTACTGCCTGTTATTCCCTGTACAGGCCTGAGCCAGTCCTTAAACGCTGGGTCGTTAACCCAGCTATTAGAAAACTTGCATTTGTCCATGAAGACGACGATGGTTGTCCAGTCGTTGAAGATATGCCTTGAAGCAAGTCTAAAATAAAACGCAAGCCAGCCACTTCTGTAGAGCGCGCAGTGTTCTGAGATGATGCCGAACCATAGTGCCGAACGACCACTGAATATGACGTCAGCATCAAACATACAGTGAGACGGAGACGGAAGATCTTTGATTATGTGCCCAGATATGCTAAAGCCCATATAAACGAACTAACGCAAACGCAGATAGAATTTCAATCAGAATAGGACACCTGATAGTCTGGAAAAAATAATACCTAATTTGGAAAAAAAAATAATACCTCTGAGACCACATTTAACACTTTTAATGGCCTTAAATTTGACCATTTTGATTTATCACTTTTTAATACTTTTTAAAACCCCGCGAAATAAGACACCCTGAAATAAGAAAAAATAATATAAAACTCTATAACAATGTTAAAAATATACAGTTCTTCTAGTATATAAAACCTTCAGTATAATTTCCACCACAGCAGACCAACTGTTTATCATTGATAAGAAATGTTTCTTGAACAACAATTATTGAAGGATCATACATACATACACACACACACACAGGTTCGAACATACTCCGTTTGCAGTGTGTATGTAGTCCATGTGTGGTACTGAAGCAGCACAGACAGGAGGAGTCTGCTCCTGATCCGTGGCTGTTTACCACAAAAACAACATTTATCCATCCTTTTGATTTTAAATCCAAACATTGTTACTTAAAAGAATTGTGATTCTTTTTTATTTTATTTTTTATTTTTACACTGTAAAATACTACAACCTTTCATCAATTATTCAATGCTTTTGACTTTTGCATTTACTTTTAGATTTATATATCAAGTTGCTAAAGCAAAACATTTAAAATACTTTCTTACGTTATCCCAAACATTCAAAAGTAAATCTTACCATTGACAGAAACAGTTAGCTCTGCAGCCATTCTTTTGCATTTAAATCTTTATTACAAGCAATCATGCGGTTCATAAAGAACTTTAATAAAAAAACTTTAAAATCATTACCTTGTTTATCTAAAAGTGTTGGCTGTGAAACACAGACTTTAATTATATGCATTCATGGTGTAATTACTACATTTGTGTCAATGCATGCTCATATTTACCGCAAACAATGCACTGTTACCTTAATTCAGCACATACTGTGCAGCAAAAATAGACTGAGTGTGGAAATAATCTCTAAACAGCTGCAGACACACCGCTCCTAAACGCACTGCCAGACCGCAACAGTGTGTGCAGTGTGAACACTTTAAACCATTAACACGAGCGCAGAAAAAATATGCACCACATATGCACTGCAAACGGAGTATTATTATGTGTGTGCGCTGCAAGTGCGGTCTTCAGGAAAGTGAGCACTGGCAAGAATAAAATAAAATAAAAAATGCATTTTCTAAACTTTAGTGACGATGTGACACTACCTCGATAGTGACGATTCCTGTGTCAACTGTGCAGACGCGATGTGACCTTAGCCATTTGCATTTTTAGAGAGAAAGAGTGTGCTGTGATTCATTTACAACGTTTGTGAAAATTATGGCTCAAATAAACTTTTTCAAACTACTTTCAGTTATTTAATTAAGAAATATGAATTGTACCTCACCTAACACATTAGAATTATTTCACCCACACCGGACAGGTGCATCATCAGCTTGTGATGGGTTTTATGAAATCGGCCTTTTTAGAGACCGCTGATAAATCATCCCAAGGCAATTATCGGCTGATTGTGATCGGTAGCTGATCAATCGGAGCACCCCTAAAATATATATATATATATATATATATATATATATATATATATATATATATATATATATATATATATATATATATATATATATATATATATATATATATATATATATATATATATATACAGTGTTTCCCACAGCCTTGCACTCTATTCGTGGCAACACTAAAACTACACTAAACAAAGAAAAATATATTAGAGATTAACTAGTTATAGATTGAACTATCAAATCATATACTTGGTTGTTTTGATGTTCTACATTTTGTGCACTGAACACAGTGCTCCATTTGCAATGTGGAAATGACTCGTGCTTCCTGTCTTCAGGGAAATGGAGAGGAAATGGGGTTGGCATAGCGGGCTAAAGGGGGGTAAATGGGATCCAAGAAGGGATCAGAAAAAGAAAGGTTTTAGGTCAAACAGAAAGTGAGGGGGAAAAAGGAAATGGACTGCATGATTCTGGCAGAATGAAATGGCAGAAAAAAGTGCTTTTGTATTTTGGACTTTGTAAAGAGTGAGGGAAAGAAAGAACCCTACAATCTGCATGCTAGCAGAAGCACTAAAATCGGTCACAATCTCAGTGCTGGGTAAAATTCATCACCCACTCTCCATATACTGCCTGCCTTTAATCTTCTGCATGTTCATTTTAAGTTCTCCCAGAAAGACTACTTTCTATTTCTATAGCAACAACTGCACTCAAACACTGCAAATTCAACCCCTCCTACTGTACCCGCCTGCCCGTTCCCAAACCCTCCATCTCTCATCATAACACCCCTTAATATGCCTCTTTTTTTCTTCCTCACACCAACAGGGACAATGCGTGCTGACAGTGCTTCTTTTTCTGCTCCAGAACTGTAGTGCAAGTCGCTTGAGACTTCAAACAACAAGTTCAGTCATGGATTGGTGTTTGACAGCCCATTGTTTCTCTGGAACTGTGCACTGCTTTGCATAGTCGCACAGTGTATGTGTGTAAAAGCATCCAGTCAGATCAATGTCAGGTATTGAATCTGGTTAAGGTTCATTGACATCAGACTAAAGGCCGAGAGATTAAAATATTATACACACACACACACACATACATATAATATATATATAAATAATTAATAATAATAAAAATATCATAGTTTTTGCAGAAAATTAAAAACATACAAAAAAACAATACAAAAAATGAAATATAAAATAAATAAAAAAATAATAAAAAATAAAAAAAAACATACAAAAGTGTTTGTGTTAAAATAAAATAAAAAAATAAAATATAAATAAATATATAATACAAACATTCAGTCAATATATTAAATTGATTAAATATTTTATATTATAGTTTACTGTATATAATATAATATATAACACAGTATATACTGCATGTAATATACTACAATCTAAATTTTTTCTACCTCAAAGCTCATAGTTATAATTGATATAACAAATAGATCAAGGAATCTGAAAAGCAAATCAAATTCAAAAATCATATTAAAAAATTAGTTTTTGGAAACTAATTTTGGAAATTATATACATTAATATCCTCACGTGGGATTTTGTCTGATATATGATTAATTTAAATAATTCAATTAATAAAATCTGTATTTACATGCAATTGCATGTAATTATTTAAATTTTATTGAAAATGCTACTAAAAAGCCAAAACAAAAGTGTTATGTGGTTGTCATTAAGATGGATGTCTTTTCATTACAGAATCTGACAATGCATCGGTCTTCCTCAAAAGTCAGTACAATCAAAACCACCGAGCACATTAGGTAAACCCGTTTAGCATAAAAATCTAATTAGACCCACCTGGGCATCAAGCCTGTGCTTGAAAAATTGGTTAGAGCAAAGCAGAAGACCATAAAATCATCAACTGGCTTTCGTCTTAACAAATGCATCCTTTTTCACCATCTACTTCAGTTGTAACATTTCACCTCAACTCAAGCAAAATAACCAGCCATATAAAATGCCTGAGCACATATCAATAGATTAATTCAAATCTGAGCCACAGATACAGGCTTTCGAACGCCACTTTCAAACTCCTGAAAAGGTTCTGGTAACTTAATTACAACCACCACAGTCACAAGAGAGACTATCAGAGGGTTTGCGTGTCTGCCACGGAGAGAATTAGGATTATGAACTGGAGCCTGTCTCCTCCTTTAACCACTCGTACATTCTCACAGTCGCAGATTCTTCAGCAGCTTATCATTGGTAAGATCTTCATCCCTTCTCTCAACACACGCAATCTGTTC
Source organism: Carassius auratus (assembly GCF_003368295.1). NCBI lineage: Eukaryota > Metazoa > Chordata > Actinopteri > Cypriniformes > Cyprinidae > Carassius > Carassius auratus. The sequence goes on from NW_020528453.1 coordinate 28,480, forward strand.
CCAGCAGGCATGTGGCTTTACTCTCATTTACAACTTCTTGTTTACTGCCTTGGTGGTGCCGTGTTTGAAATCCATACGTGGCTGCGGCAGCTTGACAAAAGAAATCAATGAACAACATGAAGCATCTCCATTCATCGTCTAGTGGAGCTTACCAAAAATGGCTTGAATGTCTTGTGTATGCACTGTTGATGGGACAGGTATCAAGAGATGGGACACGGAGATGCCGCATGGAATAGCCTAGTACCTCTATCCTTCAAACCAATGCATATTATTCATTTCTTGGTTGGTTCCACGTGTGGCCTTGGCAGCCGTTGCTGAGGAGGAAAGAACAACGGTGTTTTCCAAGAAAAACAGGACCTTGGTAAATAAGTAAAGGAATATGAAACATGATGCATGTTGAATGTTAACCATTTGCATTTCCATATAACTATAAACTATGATAAAAGTATATTGCGACAAAATCATGTGCTCGTGCGAACAAATGAGAAAGTTGCAAAAGAGTGACCAGTGGGAAGAGCGAGTCTGAAGCCCTGCATTGTGATGCACGTTCAAGTGGTTTTGTGCATTTTGCCTTGTCTCTTATTTGTTCAAACAAAGAGAGGAAGTTCTTTTTTTTTTTCTTGGTTGATTCTTTAATTGGCAACTTAGAAAGACAAAGCTTAAAGAAAATCCAAAGATTCCAACTGTTAATAATAATAATAAGCTGCTGCTATCAAGCCGCCTTCACTGAGAGGACATTATCACAATGAAACAGTCATTTTTATGCTGTTTTCCAGTAAAAGCAGACAAGGTGAGGTAGTGTGTAGCTGTGGAGATAGTATTCAGGAGCCCTCATAAGTATATGACAAGGCAAATTTGATAAGACTGTTTATAACTACCTAGTCAGCAGCAGAGAGTTCACACAGAAGGAAGGATGGGATAAGTGTCTTTAGATCTCCTAAATGCATTTTCAACACACAGCATTGCACTTAAAGGCGTAGTCCACGTTTTTTTTTTCTTTTTCTTGATTGAGTTGATGGGGTACAGTCTGATGTGCTAATGCCTCTTTTTTTTTTTAAAGCATTACTTTTCAAATAAAATGTACCTTTATTGTTCACTGCTCTGTCCTTTCTCTGAGAAACTCGTGATCATTTCCTGCTTTTATGAAGCTCCTCCTTCAGAAATAGGCGATGGGCTCTGATTGGTTAGCTAGCCCAGTGTGTTGTGATTGGCTAAACCGCCTCTAATTTGCATCTAAATGCCCCGCCCCTCATCTCAGCAGCATGTGCTCCGGTTGTATTGTAAATAACAGTATCGTTAATATCGCTTATCAGTTTGAGCCAGATTGAGAAGCAGAGGATATTGTAGAAGAGGATTCGTGCAGAACCTGTTCAAGCACAGCTCTAAATGGTAGGCCTATGCGTTTTTGCATACTTTTAGATACACTGTAAATGCTACTGCTTATGTTAGCTTTTCAATATACAGTTTTATCCTAATTAAAGCTTTAATACAGTAAGGCAACTGCACTGCACAACGGTCATATCAGTCCGTCAGAAAAGCAGTTCTGATTTTATTTTATTTTGTTAGCTAAATTAGTTGTTATTCTTGGCTGGATAACTCTAGCAGGTTTTAAAAGCCCAATTAAAATGTAATATGTACACAGTTTGGAATAAATTACAGTGTAGTCACATTTTTTAATTAGCATGTTTTTGTATTTTTGCTCTTGTACTGAAACTTGTACCGAGAACCGTGGATTTTTACTGGTTTTGGTACCGAATACTAAAAATTTGGTAGCGTGACTAGTTAGCATGTTTGCACACAGCCTAAAGGAAGAAATGGAAACAAAGCATTCATAAGCTGCCAACTTCACGGTCACATAATACATGTCAGACATTCAATACCAACACCAACAATACCAATACCAACAATACCAACAGAGAAGCCTTTAGGAGTAACAACCTCGGGAGCAGTATGAGCACACAGACTAATGATTGATTCTATTCAACGCTCATTATCTCTGTGACATTGAGAAGTCACTAAACAAGAGGTTGATGGAGTGATTGACACCTCCTTAATCTTTTTTTGTAAACTCCTGAGTTTTGTTTTGAAGCTGGATAACTTAAAGAAGCTCATGATCAATTCATCACCTTTAATTTAACCTATTAAGTTTATCAATCAGTCTGTTTCAGCACAAAAGCATTCAGTAATCAGTTAATTGGCCAGCCGAAGTGAAAGTGTTTAGCTTGAGTACTTCATGTCACATCATGTCTTGCTTGCTTGCATGAAATCAGGCAAGGCTGAACGTAACCAGCCATTGTAATGTTTCCCTGTAAATATAGATAGTCCAAAAAGAGTCAATTTCTGAAATATTTAAATATAAATGCAAAGAATAAAATACATTATAAACAGTATATTAAACATTAAACATATACTTATATGTGTGTGAATATAAACTGGAAATAACAATAATAATGTAATGCAAAGAAATAGAAAATTAATATTACATTACTATTACTACAACAACATCACATTAACAAATTAAATGTAAAATATCAGAATGCATTTAAATACAGTGAACTGAGTATTAAATAGAAATAATGCAACAACAACAACAAATAAAATAAACTTGTTACATCATAATATTATTAATATAATGCATTCTATTATTATTTTTATTATTATTAATAATATTTATACAATAATGGATTAACAATAAAAAAATGGAAATGCCAATTCATATTTAGGTCTGTATATTTAAATTATTCATAAAATATGTTCATGATAAATTAGTAAAGGATTTAATGGCTTTTTTATCTCTTATTTAGATGACAGTTATAGCTTATGTTGGGTGAAAGGAAAAATTGAAAATTATAATGCAATATAAAGTATTATCAAAAATAAATAAAAAAGAAAAAAAAAAGTTGACGAAAAATAGCCATTTCAGCAGAAGAACATCCCTAATAAGCTGGATCTAAGGTAGAAGCCTTCAAATGGAGCACATGCACAATGCTGTAATTAACAGAGACAGTTTCGTTTCAGTCACGCCTGTAATTTCACTTCCCCTTACGGCACCAGAAATGGTACAGAAAACAGCAATGGTAATACCAGTCAAACAGCCGATCTCAAACATGCGGGAACACAATTATGCTAACATTGCACGCTACGGGTGTCAAGCTGAAAATTTAGTCATTCACATAACGGCTGTTTCTGAAATGACAGTCATGCTGCACAGAAAGAGAAGATGAAATGTCTTCTCCGACGCCAGGCCTAGAGGCTAAAGAAGTCAGGAGCTTGATGTGTTATTCAGTCAGCGGACGTGACGATAATACTCAAGTCAACCTAGACAACACATGCTACAGCAGTAAAACAGAAGCCTTCAAAAGGAAAAACTAGCGATGAGACCACAATGATCAGCCAACAAAAATAACTGAACTTTTAAAACTTCATCTCCATTTGTGAATGAATGAGCATGCTCTGTAAACGCCCACTGAGAATCACGTGCGATCTGGGTCAGGTAAACTCTTCTTAACAGATCAATCTATCAGTTGTTCAGAGAACCTAATAACTGTAGAAATAGATTTTTACTGGGGGCCTACAAATGAATTTATTTATTTGTTTTAGGTTTTTTTTTTTTTTTTAAGATGATGCCACTACTGAAATCTTAGAAAGCATGGTGACTGAAGGCTGATATAAAAAGCTCATATATATATATATATATATATATATATATATATATATATATATATATATATATATATATATATATATATATATATATATATATATATATATATTACACACACACATGTTTGTTTTTGTGAAAAGTGGGGACATACCATAGGCGTAATGGTCTTTTATCGCCCTTCACCAACCCTACCCCTAACCCTCACAGGAAACTTTGTGCATTTTTACTTTCTCAAAAAAACCTCATTCTGTATGATTTATAAGCGTTTTGAAAAATGGGGACATGGGTTATGTCCTCATAAGTCACCCTCTCCTTGTAATACCTGTGTCATACCCATGTCATTATACAGAGTTGTGTCCTGATATGTCACAAAAACAAGAGCACACACACACACACACACGATACACTATTTAATTTAAAATCAATAAATAATTGCTGCAATGAGATTTTACACATTTATTAAATTCTAAATAATTAATAGCAAAATGAATTAAATCCAATTTGATTTAAAAAAGTCTATAAAATAAACAGATTTATGCTTTAGCAGCTTTTTGATTCTGTAATTCTGTATTTTTATAAATACACCGCATCACATCAAGATTTAACACTGCATGACATCTGAGATTTTAAAGCAGAAGTGGATCAGTCTGTGATCTAGAACACGTCTGTCTGACAACAAAACCCCAAGTTTAGGTCACGCAACATGACACCCATCCAAAACATGACTGTAAAGCACCAACTGATCCGAAGTAAACTATTCAAGCACGTCTCTCAGAAAAATATAATAACATCAGCCATTTGAGCCGTTCTGGAATCAATTAACTCTGATTATAGCCAAGATAATTACCTTTAATAAAACACTTTAAATGTTGCATCACAGCAATGCAAATCTAAAAGGAAAAGAGCACAGATCTCTGTGAAATTAATGAAACTGTTGTACTGTACATTTCAAGTTGTACTGGGTGTTTTTTTTTTCACTAAATGTGTATGATTTAGAGGGATTGCTTTCCAGCTAATCTGATCAGTCCATGCTGGTTCTCAAGATATTTCCCAGTTAAACTGAGTATTTAGGCATTAATGTTATAATTTGGCATGCTACACTTACATTCGAATGAAGAAAACCTGCCATGTGACACCACTGCACATTATCAGCACTATGAAGCCCAATCGCTGACTGCCAAGTGAAGCTCCACAGGTTAATGACCCGCTGTATGCATTCGTGTGCATGAGCAAAACAACTAAAAAGACATCATGACACACAATAAAATGATTACAGTGGTGAAACTATAACAACCCATGCACGCACACCTGAGGAGCACCTGCAGACGGCATGCCAGAGAACAGGTGTGGTTCAAGAAGGTGGACATGTGCCTCTCTGGCAGAGCAACGATGGCTAGCCTGGCTCACACTACCAGACAAGCTCTCTATCTCCCTCTCAGGCACACAAAGCCATTGATCCACTGCCAAAACCCACTCTCCAGAGACAACCCAGTCCCACAGCTGAAAACAGGGAGGCAGAGTTAAGTTACAGCCATTTGCCTGGCTCTCCGAATGAGAGTGGAACCATGGCGGCCGGCCAACGGCGTGCTACGAGGTGCGTCCTCCTCCAGTACCAAGCCATTCAATGCACTCCGACAAAAGAGTTTCTCAAATTGTAGGATGAATGGACAAATTTATGTCTGAAAAGAAGCGTGGCATCTAGGGTTGTCAAACACTCTCTAATGGAGTTGAGTGAGATGAATGGAAAAATGCACTTTTTGCTCAGAATGCTTGTCATGGTGCATTAACCCAAACAGAAAGTTTGTTTTAAGTGAATGCTAACAGGTACGAAATCAAATCTGATTTGTCAATTTTGGATCGGTGCATTAGAGCTTGAGGTTTAATATGATGACTTATAAATATGCTATCCTAAAATGAATCAAACAATACTGAACAAATTGTTCTTTGCCGCATAGTAGGTTTAGTAAGCCCTCTAGAAATAGAATATAACGGTAAATAAATAGTAATTATTTCTTTTTAATAAATGAAACTGTACTCACATTGTAAATGCGATAAAATGGAAACTGAACTCAGTAAGGATATTCTGATGGCCAGTCATTCAGATTTTTTATTCACCTGCCAATATATTTACCAGCTTTGTCCCAAAATATTCAACAATTTTATTATGTAACTCCAAAAACTAAACTTTTTTTTTTTTTTGCATGTTTTTGTACAAATCGTACTGTGCGATGCAAAACTATCACTCTTACTGAGTGGTCTGTAGTTTCTAACACACTCCTACTGTTTCTTTGATTCTTCCTGATTATCATCATCTCTGCAGCTGCAACAAAACCTCATCCATGCTCGGTGGTTGTACATTATCTTATGACAAATCAGCAGACTATGCCATAATATTTCTAAGAAGTCATGAAAATTGAAGTACAGGGTCAATGAACTTCACGTTTTAGTGGCAGCACAGCAGTCAAAAACACAGTATTACAACTAATAATCATTAGAAGTAGAGCTGAAACAACGAATCGATTTAATCGATTAAAATCGATTATTAAAATAGTTGTCAACTAATTTAGTAATCGATTCGTCGCTAAATAAATTTTATTTGCCATAAGCGGCTCATTTCGTGCATATTTCAAATCTGCGGTGACCAAAGTGTGGCAGTAATGAGCCACCGGAGGTTTTACTCAGCCAGTACAGCAGGTGAAGTAGCGAATAGCCAATAGCTGGCCTCGTTTTATGTCACGTGCTTCCCGAACAGCGTCTCTGCAGCATTCAGCTGGAAGTGGGAGTACTTTACTTTGAGCCTTTAAAATGAAGAGTAACCTGTAAACTCTGCACTACTGAACTGTTTAATGGGCCGTTCACATATCGTGTCTTTTGCGTGCTCAAGTTCGTTATTTCCTATGTAGGCGCGCAGTATGCACTCTCATAATGGAAGCGACGCGGTCGCGACACGCACGCAGTGCGATGCGCCCGTTTTTCCAGGCGCGTCCACACCGCATCCATTTATCCTTTGCTGAAATTTCCGGGTCTTCATGGAGAGGGCACGTCATGGAGAAAGCACGTCATGGTTGCTTAGCAAAGGCAGACGCCTCAGGGGCGCTTCTGCCCGAGCGCTTTGGAAAGAAGGAGAAAGCGGCGCGACTAGCGTTTTCCACGCGTTTTTAGGTGCGATATGTGAACGGCCCGTAAGAATTTTATTTGTGCAGATTCTCCAGTACAAGGTTGTTTGCAAATGTTTAGTCGTACAAGCTGATAACATTGCTTTTTAACAGTTAACATTTAAAGCTTTACAAACATGTTATGTGATCAGTTTGTCGTTTACCAGTTCATAATTCAGACTTGCAGCCTAATTAAGACTGGATGAGATGGGTAAATGTTTGAGTATATTTAAAATGCACTTCTTTTCTAAGTATTCACTGCTCTTTTTCACACAGCAGGTTTTTTGTGTGTGTCCCAATTTTTTTTTTTTCTGGACAACCTTCTGATGGATTTTACTTTAAATTGTGAGTTCCATTCAGGTTTCAGGCCATTGGCACTTTTTTTTCGAAGGATTGTTTACAATTTCACAGCATAAGCTATAAAGCTTTTTCCCAGTAAATAATAAAATACAATGCACTGCAATTTTATTTTGTTTTATCCTTATACTTCGTGAAAATATGTTCTCAAAGATTCCTTAAGCTTTGTTTGGGATGTTAAACTACTTTAGGAGCTCTAAGGACTGCCATGGTGAAAACAATATTTGAAATCTCCTTGAGGATTTTGCTAGAGTATGGGTCAGTGTTTTGATTGCAGAAGAGTTCGACAAAGGATTACTAACATAATAAAACAACTCCAGGTATATTTTTGATGAGGATATGACAATGCAAAATGGTTAAAATCTCTTAAAAATCTATGCTGAATGATAAAGACCCTTTATTAATAATTTACTTGGGGAAAAAATGGAAAAAAACTAAAATATAAGTAAATAAACCGATTAATCGATTAATCGTAAAAATAATCGACAGATTAATCGATTATCAAAATAATCGTTAGTTGCAGCCCTAATTAGAAGACTGAGCTAAATTAGGTAGCTTTATAAAACATTTGATTAAATTCTGTTATTCACAATCTTTGAAAGCTTACTTTAATACTAAGAGCACAGTTTACTTCATTTGCATCTTTATTGTATTGTTTGTAATTGGTTTCATTGCTCATTTTATCCCCTACTGTGTACTTGTCTTGAATAATTACTTGACGCAATATTTACTCAAAGACTGGCTCAGTCAAAAAAGGAAATGGTGTCATTTTCTCATGCATTTCAAGCTTCAAAACAGCACCATAAAATTGGTCCACATAACATTTGCACTATTTTTCAAGTCTTCTGGAGACATATGACTTGTGCTACGAACAAACCAAACACATTAGAGACGGATCAGTCCAATGCATAACGAATGAATAATTCAGACCAGTTTCGTGCACAGAATCAAACGATTCTTTGAAAATATTAACTTAAGAAATAGTTATTTGTTCATGAATCAAGATTTTCCAGTTTAAATTTCAGTCTGTTCCTCACACAAAGCTATCATACAGCTTCAGAGTTTAAATATAGTGCAAATGGTCACATGGACTATTTTATAAAGGCTTTTACAGTCATTTTTTATAACATTTTGGAGCTTGACAGTCCCAGTCCTCCTGCAATTGAAACTGAATAAAGTGGTCAGGATCTTCTTACAAAATTCACTATATGTGATCCATGGAAGTAAGTAGCCCTGGGCGAAAAATCGATTGAATGAATTAATTCGGATTTTTTTGTTACAGGCGATTTAAAAAATAAGTAAATCGAGTTTTTGTGTAATGGCGCATTTTTGGCTCCCCGGAGCTTCCGTAGCGTTAGTTTCACATGGCAGTATGGCAAGCGACAACAACAACAACAACATCATAGCACACACGAAACAGCAAGCAACAACATGGCTACCGGTGAGAGTTGGAAGTTTGTTCCCAAGAAAGGAATAAAATCATCTGTTGTTTGGAACTAGTATGGGTTTGTTGCGACAGACGTGGAGCAAGAGACCCCACGCTGCATAAAGCCCACCGCAGTCAAAAGCAACAGCACCAGCCGAATATAAAAATGGGGGTTACATTTGTCTTGCTTTTGATTAGGGCTGCTCCGATCACGAGCCGGTTCTCTAATCAGCGGTAAATTCCCTCAGGTGTGTGATTTCACATCGGACAGCTGTTACTACAAGGAGCCATAACTGAGAAGATGCGCAAATCCACTTCATTTTCAGCGTTTATTTGCGCATCTTCTCAGTTAACAAACGGCTCTGTGTAATAACAGCTGCTTGATGTGAAATCACGCACCTGATGGAATTAACCGCTGATTAGAGAACCAGCTTTACTGACGAGATGCTCATTAACGATCGGCCGATCGTAATCGGAGCAGTCCTACTTTTGATTAAATAAAAGCAAAATTTGCTTTAAGTTGTCTGCTGTTTGTACTTATTACTTTCCTTAAGTAGGGGGGAAAAAAATCGAAAATCGGTTAAAAAAAAATTTTTTAGGCCATATCGCCCAGCCCTAGAAGTAAGACAAGCATACAAGTTTGGAATGGCATATGGGCGAGTACATATTTAGACAAACAAATACTTTAACAAATAACGCATGTGTATTGTGCATGTGACTGAGATCATGCCCTACCTGGTACCATCAAGTCACAGTCATAAAGCATTAAAAAAGGCATATTATGTTTCGATTGCAATTCTCTATGCAAGCTGAGAGAAGCTGTTACCACCTATAATTAAACTGGGGAAAATGTGCTTACAATTTTCAAAATAAGCCAGAGGCACCGAGCCACGATTTCAAGTCTGAAATTCATACCACTGTTACACCTGATGTGTTGTCATAAAACAGAGGTAGACCTGTAGCAGTTGTCTTTAAGGACCTCTGACCCAGAAAAAGATAACCCTTTCAGATTCAGTGAAGAGAAGAAAAAAATCTATTATTTGGCTTCAGTGATGAAAGAAAAAAGAGGGCAGACAGTCTGAAAGTTTCATAAAATCCACAGGTTTCCACAGCAGAAACCAGAAAGATACATGACAGCCTACGCCCTATCTGTGCTCTCACAGGGCTGAGGGATTTTTTCGTTTTGTACAGAAACCAGTTTTAACTGTAATACAATAGTATGAAACCGTACGGTCTCTTATAAATGCATTGGTATCAACTATCACTGTAATACATACTAGTCACTCCTTTATGTATTCTCAACAGCTCATGGACAAAAGCAATATAAAACCACCATGACACATATTGGCATGACCTTTATATTAGTGATGGAAAACACAGCAACAAGATTTGACCCTCTGACAGGTGGCAAAGTAATGAAGACTTAAAGGATAATCAATGTTTCCCCTCCATTCCAATACAGAATACGAGGGAGTGAAATCCATTATTTGTTTAACAGGCTGAGCAAGCACAATAAAACCACCAAGACCAAATATTTAAATTAAATTAATGTCTCGGAACCCTGTAGCAAAATCAGAAAGGGAACTTTCCCAGAGCAAAGTGTCAATGTTTCAAATAACACTTTCTGCACTTTATTGGTCTGTTTGATTTTTATGGTTCAATGGAATTGGATTGTGCAGTCATAAAACCAACTATAATTTGTTGTAAGAAGCAAAGAAGAGAAATGGGATTAGTGCTGACATGCTTCGGAGATGCTTTAAACTTAAATATGAATACACAAATCATTGAGGGGAAGTGGAGGTTGGGCCGTACAGCGCACCAGAAGGTTATACAAGGGAATACAACAACAACTTGGTATTCTTGCGAAAGACCAGCTATACATAAAAAATAAAAAATAAACTGCTGCTATACTGATGCTTGGACAGAAAACATGATGCTGTAAATAATAAAATCACAAGAATAAATTAGTCTGTCAATAAAACCAATATTGCACAATTTGCCCATAGATCACCTTCAAAAAATATGCAAACTGAAGACAATTTTTGGATGCAAATTACAGCATACACTATAGTTTAAAAGGGTAATATTTAATATACAGTACCGTTCAAATGACTTTTTTTTTTCATAAGAAATTGCTTTTATTCAGAAAGGAAACTTATTTATAATATTAGAAAAGTTGTTTTTATTTCGAACTATCTCATGAGAAAAATATTTTTCTAACTCCTATGGAACTGTACAATTTCAGTTAAGATTCATAGGGCTCTATGATTTATGCAATGTGTAAAACATGGAGAGAATCGCGAAATCAAGTCATAAAATACGGAATTCACAGTTGAACGAGGAATGTCACGAAATGCCAAATTTTAAATGAATCAATAACAGTAGGTCATTACACTTAAATCAACTGTAAATATTAAGCCGTAAGAGTCTGTTTCCTGCATGTTATGCACGTTTCTGTTAATGATGTTTCAATGTTTCGTTTACTACACACACACACACACACTGAAGCACAAGTGACGCTCGCAGTGTTTTCAGCGTCTATTGTCTCTCTAAGTGAGTGTGAAATTGATGTGAAAATGTATACGTTTCACGATTTTAATTAATTACACATGCTTTTTGATTTATACAATTTAATATAACTATTAAAAGGGAGTCAAGAAAAATTTTAATGGAAAAAAACAGAATCCAGAAATTTTAAAACGCAAAAAAGTATACGTATAGCAAAACAGATTAAAGAGTTGCTAAACCACAAACCAAATTCTCACTTTCTCACTTCTGAGCAACAAAACTTGTCCTATTAATGAAGTAACAAACTTCCTTGAAATATTATTACTTGTGTTATATATTATATCAAGTTTTAATCAAGGCTTATTGAAGATTTAAATTAGTTTGACTGGCCTGCATGCCCATGCAGTTATGAAGTATTATAGTTTATTGACAACTGTCACGATTGACAACAAATGCAAGGTAAATAAGTAAATGCATAAAGGATTTTCAAGTTTCATCACTGACAAAGATCATTCATGCAAAGCATGCGAAGCCCAACTAATCTAAACTAAAATACATTGTTGATTATTTTCATGTTCAATTATTATTGATCTCATTGATTCACACTGTTCCATCATCTCATGCATCTCCTGATCAATGCATTCTAGTCCGAGCAGATGTTTATTGCTGCTCTAATCAGCATTGGACTCGGATTTTGGAGTAATCAATTACTGGAAAACCAAGCAATCACAACTGCAGCACAAGTGTCCCAATGCTTGCTGAAAACACTAACCAAAACTCCCTTGTGTTACTCATTTCACGTGCATTTTAATCTGCCAAATCTAATCTGTGCTTTAGCATAGAAGAGCATGCAGTTCATACAACAAAAGCAACACATCATGGATCCTAGCAAACTGTTCAGATATGCCATTTAAAGCCAGTGAAGATAACGCAGCTCTTGTGCTGAATTTCGCATTCTTCTCACCATCCATTATACATTCTCCAGAAACACCATAATATAACAATGATCCAGAATTTTGACCACTAGAGAACATATTCCAGCCACCTCAAGACCAAAAATTAGAGTGAAAAAGACAAATCTGGCTGGGGACTAACTATGCCTGCAGCAACTGAGCTATTGCTCGGGGGCATCCATTACATATCTCAGTACCTAAGGTCAGTCGGGCTGCTTCTGGCTAAAACGAGATTGACCCAAATAATCCAAAGGCTGGCTTAGGTCTCCAGACAATTTACATTGATCACAGCTGTAGTTGTAAAAAGGTGCAGGAATCTTGTGAAAAAAAAAAATAATAATAATAATTCTCGCTCACCTATCCATATAACTATCCATCAGTAGATTCTACCTCTAAGGCCGGGTTCACACCGCAAGCTGCAGCAGAGCAGAAGCAGCGCGTATTTTTCTCGGTGCCTATGTTAACAGATGAAAGCGTTCACACTGCACGCAGAGGCTGCGCGGCAGAGTGTTGCAGGAGCAGAGCAGAAGCAGCAGTGCCGCGATCGTTTCGACGCTGGGTCTATTTTTGCTGCGCTGCTGACGCTCAGTTAAAGTGAAAGTACACCTTTGATGGACAAAATAAATATAATTTCACACAAAAAGTGCTCTAAATGCACAAAATAAGCACATCTAGGGTGTTTTAACAAGAACTAGAGTAGGCTATGTTAGGAAAGAAAATTAATATAAAAAATATGAATATAAGATAAAGTGACACTGATCATGGCCAAAATACACATGTACTGAAACGAAAAGTAATTTTGCCCAAAATTTGCATTAATGATATCGTATGTGTTTTTTGCAAATTACATAAGAAATGTATGATATTTAAATTCACATATTTTTCTATTTTTTTATTATATTATTATTATTTTTTTTTACAAAATCGGTCAAAGTACTTACAGTTCTAAACAAAAATAAACTTTTTTTTGCCGAAATACAAAAACAACTTTTATACTGCTAGTTTAGCCTTCGAGATTTGCATCTGCATCTCCATAATATAATGCTGACAATCATAAACAACAGCACGTGGTGTCACAGGCGGTGGTCTTCAGAGTGCACCTGGAAAGACAAAAATGGACGACACTCGTCTAATCGTGGAAGTTGAGAAATATCAAGTTCTTTATGATCCACACAATGTATTTTACAAAGACTTGCAGGAGAAGGAAAAGAAGTTTCAACGGCTCTTATTGCAGATGGTAAGTAGCCAAATTTTATAATGTTTTTGACGCTTTCACTGGCACATGAGCAAACAACTCAATATTTGATTCAAAACTGATTCAATTGGAACCATTTATTTACTATTTCTAAATTACAAATAAGCACACAAATAACAAAAGCAGGTGATATGTGCATATATAATAAACAAGTAAATGCTGATTTCAAGATGAGCAGGAACTCAGGCTGTGAACCATTTACAATACACAGAATTTAAAACGGTATTAAATTGGTTTTCAGGGTGTCCTTTGGTAAATTTGCTTGCAAACAAACCCAGTGACAAGATGATAATATGCACCATGTTCTCTCCTACGTCGGTTAATGGGATGAAGCCAAAGTCTGCGTCTTTTTCATAGTCTCTAATAACAAATATAGCGCGATGGCCTTTCTTCTGTCAACAACACGTACTGCACGGAAAACAAAGACAGCAAAACAAAGATGCAACAAAAGTTACAATGAAATTATGAATTTAAAAAGCTTCTTGCCAAGTCTGTTTATTTAAATGTATTTTAAATGGAAATAAAGCAATGCGAACTAGAGTACTCGGTCCAAAACCCGCTGTTCAGTTGCGCGCTGCCTCCGCTGCCGGTGTGAAAGCAAAATAGGCGCGCGCTGCTTCTGCTCTGCCTACCTGCTGCTAACGCACTGCTTTCGCTCTGCTGCAGCTTGCGGTGTGAACCCGGCCTAAGAGAATACCTTATTCACAAGTAGGGTTGCAAAGGGGTGGCAAATTTCCAGTAAATTTATGTAAACTTTCCAAAAAAATCCCTGGAATATTAAAAAAAAAAAAAAAAAAAACGAATATAGTATATATATATATATATACACTATCGTTTGCCCTCTAATTTATATCATGTATGAATAGGTTTTATGAAATTAAAAGGTATTCTAAAATGTCTGTATCAATTTAAGAGGTCTTAAATTTGGGGATGGAAAACAGAAACTACTCTAATGATTAATCAAAATTTTTTTCAAATGTTATTAAACTTCAAAGGGTTGTGATTTCATTAGGAACACTGCACTTTTCAAAGAAATTGCTTGTGATCTAACTGTTGATTTATTATGTTCACTTTAATGTGTTTATTTTGTAATATGTTGTAGACAGTTGTAAGAGGGCATATTTTATGTTTGAATGAGCAGTCACAAAAAATAAAGCACAGACATTTCAAACTTAGAGCATCTGTGTATTTTGAGCTTGTTAAAACTCCTGCAATATGCATAAGGCTTTTTTTCCCCCAAATTAATAGGGATTTTGATTCCATCGTAAACTGCATCTGGTTTTTAATTCAATACATACTTTAATATAGCATCTTTCTGGGCTGGTCCGTCACAAGAAGTAAAAAGACGTAAAGAACAGGAATTAAAGAACATTATTTAACATGCATTGCTCTAACAGATTTTATGCATTATTTCATCAATTATTACTGCACATTTAAAGTTATTTTTAATGCACTCCTAACATGCGCCCTGGAAAAAAATTGCCCTCTGACTGCACAGTATCAGGAGTTTTGCTTCAGTTAAGCTGGCATGCAAAAATTAAACCAATTAAATGCGTTTACATGAATACATGCCATTACATGCCAGTGGTCACATCTCCCATGGAACCGGAAGTTGTCATTGAAAAATGAATGTTTAAATCATTTTCTGGAAGGATCTACCTAAGATATACATTGCATAACCTGACATAAAAGACAATTGATGTCAATATCATTCAAGATCTTACTGCTGCCACATAGTATAATCTGACAAGCAAAAAATTGAACTTTATGCACTTCTACAAGTTTTTGCAGCCTGTATTCTAAGTTATAAACTTACTTCTTTTTCAAAACCCCACTATAGGCGCTTTCTTTTCTACTATGTATCTTTAAAGTTTAATTTGTATACATTTTTACTACATTGCCCAAACATTGATATCCTATGAACATTTCGATGAGAATTTATTTATCTTATTAGCTTGAATTGTGCATAATTAATGGCGAGAGGAATAAGGGCTGAGCAAGTGGAGAGCTCCGTCATCTATAATGAATGAGAGGAGCTCAGAGCCCAGATGGGTCTGTAACGTGTCCTGCGAGCACTTTCTGCGGTACTCACACTCAAGAGAGAATATTAGAGGTGCAGTTGAGAAGCCAAAAACAAAAGCCACTTTCACACTGCGATTCCGAAAAATACACTGGTAATGTGTCCCGGCAATTGTTCCCGGGTCGCTAGATTTTGCCCCTTTCACACTGCCAGTGATTTCCCGGGAATATGTGCGTGCGTTCACACACAACCCATAAAGACATGTGACATCAGGATGTCACATGTAATGTAGGAGTCGAAAACGCTAGGCACGTTACCTTTCACTCAAGCTGGCGAACGATCTCGGCATTAGCGAGGAAAGTGAGGAACTAACTGATCTCTGCTTCATTACAGTTTGCACATATTTTTTACGTCGCAAACGTTGATCTGCTTTCAAAACACCTGGGTAAAAGAGTCACACGATAACATGCGTCATCACTACGACACAACCTTTACAGCATTAGTTCTGGCTTTTGTTCAAACAGCGCTCGTTCAGGGACTAAACCCGGCAATGTTTCTAGGTCACCGTCCCGGGATCAATCCCATGACGTGTTTGCATTCACACAGAAGGAGACCTGGCAATGTTCCGGGAATTTTCTGGGTCCAACATGCAGTGTGAAGGATACTTTTTCGTGGAGTGCCTTTACTGAGGCCACCCTCGATACAAACAGAATGCATTCTAACTACAGCCAAAGAGCCACGAGCAAATATATTTGGTGAGGAATATTTAAGGTACAGTTTGGAGCACTTTGTCGAGTCAGAACGGTTTAAT
The DNA here is from genome assembly GCF_003368295.1 of Carassius auratus. Lineage (NCBI taxonomy): Eukaryota > Metazoa > Chordata > Actinopteri > Cypriniformes > Cyprinidae > Carassius > Carassius auratus. The sequence goes on from NW_020528453.1 coordinate 44,629, forward strand.
TACATTGCCACACCCTAGCCTTGCTACTGATGATTATTAATAAATTACTAAATGATTTCAGACTTGTTTACTGATAAGAGACTGTTGATTAGCTTTTGCTGCTAATAATGTAAAGATCAAGAACAGTAATTTAACAAATGAAAGATATACTAAACATTTCTACAAAACTTTCAAAAGTGTGGGGTCGGTGAGATTTTTCTATGTTTTCGAAAGAAGTCTCTTACTAAGGTTGCATTTATTTGATAAGAAATACATTAAAAATGGTAATACTGTGAAATAATATTACAATTTTAAAGAACCTTTTTCTATTCTAAAATGTAATTTATTCTGGTGATGGCAAAGATGAATTTTCAACACCCATTATTCTAGTCTTCAGTGTCACATGATCCTTCAGAAATCATTCTAATTTTCTGATTTGGTGCTCAAGAAACTTTTTTTTTATTTTATTTTTTTTATCATTGTTGAAAACAGTTGCGCTGTTTAAGATTTTTTTGATACTCTGATAGACAGAAATTTCAAAAGAAGAAAGAATTTAAAAATAATCGTACTACTGACCCAAAACTTTTAAATAGTTTTAAAATGTTATATATTTATCAATATTTTTCATTAGGCCTACATATTTATTGAGAACATTAAGTTTAATACCAGTAATGTAAATATTAATATGATTCAATCAAAGAGATCTGCATTTCTGTAACAAAAATTATGACTATATTATTACTATTAATAAATTAAAAAACAAACTACAAAAGAGTCCAATTACTGTGACTTATCTATTTTTGGAGTTTACAGCTTTTAGTTATAAAGGCAAAAAAAAAAAATCTCACACAACCATTTTTTCTTCATAACCTTGAGATCAATTTATTTTCTAAGGCAATTCAAGTCCTCAAAGGTCAGAGTGTCTGGCGGGGCAAGACAGAATGCCCACAGCCTCGTCTGACAAGTGAGACCCCACAGGGTCAAGCTGTGACTGTTTGTTTCCTTCAATGGATGAATTTCCTGTTTGTTGCCAGCGATCAATGGATGAAATCCTGCTATTCAAGGGTGAATTATCACTGTTCTGATGCTGAGCCACTGCTTTAAGCAAGAGAGATGAGGGGCTTGTGAGATCCACAGGAACACAAATAGTCTTGGAGAGGAACGTGGAGGCTTCCACATACACTAATGTGCTTAACTCTATGACGGTTTAATCCTGGCGTTAAAACTCATCCAACTCTGGCGGACTAACTCTGAGGAGCTACCGTATTATCAACAGGTTTTCCACTGTTAGCCATTAAGATGAACTACTACGGAGACTAGAATACACTGTGTCACATGATTAAATATACAAAAAAATTCATGAGCAAAACAAGCCCTCCAGCAAAAAGAAACAGTAGTAAAAATTCTCAAAACATAAGCTGGCATTACAAAGTAACACAATGTAAATTTAAACGACACCGTAGGAGCATAGAAACCATTTCCTTATGCAAATAACTTAAACATAGTGACTGACTGTGAAAGACAAACTCACATAAAAAAGGACACAAGGTCAATACCAACTGAAAAGCGATTTTAAAGCTTTACCATGCTGTCAGTTTTCATCTCGATCTTTACTGTGGACTTGCCTTACTCAAATGGGAAAAGCAGAGCCTCAATCAATAGCAAATTTAATTTAATCAAGCTGATGCTAAGTTAACATTCGACTCATACTGAGGGATTATTAGACTGGCCTGACATGCTCTAAATGCACCCATCCTGACAGAAACAAGAAATGACAGCCTTGTTTATGCTCCTTTACAAGCTCATGGTTAACGCTTTAGCAGGTCACTGCAACCAAGACACTGAGATGAGCTCAGCTCAATCTGAGCAAGATATCTCTACTGCTCCAAGAAAACAGATTTTTTTTTTTTTTTTTTAAGTTACTGTAGTTTTCAAGGCTACACCATATTTACCAGCATCACTTAAGAATAAAAATCAATAGTGATATCATTTATATTTTCCAAAAGAAAGCAAAATGAGGGAATATAATATAGCTTCAAAACAATATTGATAATGAAAAAATCAAATCAACTTTGCAGGGAAAACATACTTGAGATGGCCATTAATTAAGAATACACAAAACATCTATACCATAGGTTATTATCCAATACTGCAAATATTTTTCAAATTATTACTAGTACTTTACCAACATTATTTATTTATAAAAAAAAATTATAGTGTCTCAGAATACATTACTGTGCCCTTGTAACTAGTAATCCAAAACTCAACACATATAGGCCCAGGTTTTGGCTTACTATTGTCATTACTGGCAACATCACGAATATGATGCTGATGACTCATCTTGCACTTATGATATAACTTACCCAGATTCCATGTAAACAAAACGGTTGCCCTTATCATGTAAAAACATCAAGCTCAATTATGACTGAACAGCCTGAAATACAGGGAACAGGGAGGGAAACATGAACAGGAGCACTAAGATAAATATTAATAACAGAGAATGCTGACAGGAACACAGGAAATACTGACTGACTCTCGAAAAGAAAGAAAAAAAATGGAAATGCAAACTAAAATACTGGGTGAAATGGGGAATAGTGACTCAAATACAAACAAATACTAATGGAAATATGAAGAGTTCTGGCTTGAAATACTGAAAAACAGGGAATACTTACTGGAATACAGACTGTTGTACTTACTGAAACATAAGAGGACTTACTGACTAAAACACTGACTGAAAAAAATAGTGAATACTGACTGAAAATCAGGAAAATACAGACTGAAATGGGCAATCCTCAAAAAAAAAAAAAGGAACAATAGCAAAATTATTAACTGAAAAGACAAACACTGATTGAACTGCAAAAAAAAAAAAAAAAAAAAACACACACACATTAAGGAATACTGAAACCAGGGAAGACAGACTGCAACAGTAACTGCAATAAAGTCAATACTGACTGAAAAGGAAGGCATAACTGCCTGAAATACAAAAAAATAAAATAAAAATAATGAATACTGAATAAACAGGGAATGCGAACTGAAATAGAGGCAGTGCAGACTGAAGAGGCAGGGAACACAGTCTGAAATAAAGACTGAAAATGTTAAATATGGGGGGGGGGGGGTGTATGGGATAAATACTGACAGAAATGGGTAATGTTGATTAAATACTGACCACAGGGAATTCAGAGTGAAATGCTGACTGAAAATTTGAAATGATGACTAAAACACTGCCAGGCAGTAATACTAGGTGAATGAGCGATTGGAAGAATGAACACGTTCTCCTGTGAGCGACAGGAGTTTTCTTGTCCTTTAACCTACACGTCAGAACATACAGGTTCAACAACAACACGTCTACTTATCTATCCTATTAAACCCTGCGTTTACTTCACTGGAAATGCTTCCTGAACTGACACGGTCAACACTCCTCCAGTTTTGGTTTCCGGCCACAAGTAACTTACTGACATTACACTAATTTTATAATAGATTGGTTTCGCTACAAGGAGAAAGTTCTTTTCACATTAATGTCTGACATTTCTCTCGAGTCTAAAAACATCAAGAGAATATCTAGTAAAAAATAAATAAAAATAAAACATACAGTACCTCTTTAATCTTGGCTCTTTTCGCTTTAATGTCAGGATCCGCGGCTCGTGCCCTGTTGCTCCAGGCGGCCGCTCATACGGAACAAACGGCAAACTGTCAGCTTTCACTCCCTTCCCCTGAGCAAGTTTCTCTTTGTCGCTGTTGATGTCCTGTTTGATCTCGCTCGCCCCTTTTTGAAGGGTGTCCTTGGCCTCAATCAGCGCCTTTTCGTGGTCTTTTCTGATCTTGGCCAGGATCTTCTCATCCTTGCCCGTCCCGGTGCTCGTGTCACTGACCGTACCTGTGCGCGTCTCTGCCTCCACCGAGGAAGAGCGGAAGAAAACTCCGCTGAGCAGCTTCGTGGAAATCCGGCAAGAAGAAGATAGCTCCGAAACACAGGGTGATGAAGGCGCTGAACACTAAAAGCAAGATGAATTTCTCCGTGAGCCTAAAGGAGGTCGGGCTGGCGGACTTCCTATTCGGAGTGACCGTGAAAGGCAGGAGAGAAGCTACAGGCATTTTCTTCTGCGCTTAAAACCCTGCCTAAATATGTTAAATTCTACAACAAAGTAACTCCCCGATCACCTTGACCTACACTGCTCACGATAACTGTTACAATGATCTCAAGGTGTCCGAGTAGGAGACGGTAGATCCTGTGAAAGAAGTTGATCCCAATGCACGAACGAAGTCCCAGCGTGTCAACTGCTCACGCCTGAAACACATCTGTGTAAAGTCTCGTTGGCGGAACGGAAGGAATGGCAGAGATCCGTGATTGACAGCGCGCCTTGGCCAATCGCTTTGTGCCGCCAGGGCACAAGTTCGTTGTGGGCGTGTCTCCGGATTTAAAGTACAGAGGCGTGATGTCCTTGTTCAAACTTAATTGATTATGGACTGGGATTGGTGTTCTTGATCATAACGACATAAAAAAAATTATGGAAACGTAAAGGTTGGACAATTTAGTTTGTTATTTAATTTCAGACTGTAATTATTATAAGTAGCCCCTGTACAATTGATTAGCATTTTAAACGAAACCCTCTGTAACCCTTTTCAGGCTTAATATATACATATATATATATATATATATATATATATATATATATATATATATATATATATATATATATATATATATATATATATATATATATATATATATATATATATATATATATATATGGCTAGAGTTATGAATGGCTACAGTTATGAAAGAAAAAAGAAAAATGTTTTTTATTAGCAAAATATTAACTGGACATATAAAAACATAGTACCAACCTCATCCTACTATTTAATGTAGTCTGGATAACTTTCCTTTAAACTTACTTCGCTGATGTTTTCTTAAGTGCCATGAATGACATTGAATTTGTGTCAAAACACAAAAATAGACAGGAATTGAAAAAAAAAAACTTTTTTGAAATTAAATTAAATTCTCTATGAAATCAAAAAACTCTCGGTGTTACAGAGAGTCACTGGTTATGGTTATCGTTAGCCTAATTTTTACAAAAAACTGCTTCTACGGGACCATAACGTAAGGTACAAGTTAATGGAGCCTTTTATACATTTTCGTGTTTCTTTAGAAATAATTAATGGATAAATGGAGTCTTTAAACGCCTCTGATGTAAAGTTATTCGCTGTCAAAGTGACGCCAAAATGAATGGGATTCAATGGAATGCTAACAGCAGGTGGGGGTCCGTTAGCCAATGGCAGCGCCCAGGGGTGCTTCAAAAAAATATGAAAACCCTGCCTCCCTGGCAGTTCGTCACCTACGCCAAAACAGCTCAACGATTTTTTGATATCACTTCAAACTTTATCTTCTCTTCAAATCTTCTGACCAATCAAAGGCTCTCTATAATCCGAAGTGCCCACCCCCTGCACTATTAATACACGCTGAAGCTGCGACTATGATCGATCACTTAGTATTTCCTGTACAGTGAATGGCTCGTAGTGCACAATGTAGGCGATAGGGAATGATTAAAACAGTGTAAATAAGCTTTCGACAGGTGCAAATTAGGTCTGATTTTATGTTGTTTCACGCGTAATGCAGCAGACCATTTTGTTTTACTAAGAGTTTCATATTGAACCTAGGGGGTAATCTATTGACTGTGACTTCACCCATAGGTTTCCGAAGAACGTTTTTGAAGCAAAAGTGGGCGGCTGTTGCCACCTTGGCAGCGCGTCACACCCGTATAACGAAAATGGGCAAAAAGGTGGGAGCTGGTTGCTGAAGCCGAGCCCTTAATTATGCAGAACTTTAAGGCTTAATATAATTTAAATGGGTGAGTTATAAAAAAAAATGCACCCCCCTCACAGTTTTCATGATGGGCAAATTTAGCTATATAGACCAAAATATTTTTTTTTAACCAGGCTGTAAATGTTATTTTCTGCTGTAAAGTTGGGAACTTTAACATGGGGAGTCAATGGGACTGACTCCCTTTTGTCATCAGCCTCAAGCGGCCAGTCGATGAATTACAGTTTAAGTCACTTCCGTGTGTGCTTCATGACAGAGAGGGCTGGACGTTGCCGCTTGGGCTGTACCGAGCTTAATGGCTTTGGCCCAAGCAGATTTAAACAAAACATACTGGCTATTTAAAAAAAGCGGGGCTGCTAGATATGTCCCACTCTCTCTTTCCAGTTTCAGTTGAAATTATGTCACCACATAGAATAATGGTGCATTTTTCAAGGAACTTTATGGGAAGTTTAAAGGGGTCATCAGATGCTACAGTACATGCACTTTTACAAGTGGTTTGAACTAAAATGTATGTTGGCAGTGTATACACAACCAATAATGATACAAATTCACCCAGTGTTTTTTTTTTAATCTACTCAAATCTTTTAGCCTGACTACGTCAGACTTCATGCGTCAGACTTCGTACTTCTGCTCAATTTAATTTAGCTTCTGTACTCAGTCTGAGATAGCGAACTATCTCCCAGTTTCCTCCGGCCTCAAAAGAGCCGGACAATCAAGGAACAGAGCGTCGACTGAGAGCCGTGACATAGACTCTAAGCGCCGAATGTAAGATCATAGATTAGGTTAGGAAAATCAAAAATGACCATTGTCATTTTTTGTCAATTATGCTATTCCAGACTCTGTCTACGAGGCAAAGTTAAGTAGCAGAGTTTGGTATTACCAGGCTAAAAAATTTTAGATTTTTGAAAATCTCAGATTCCTGTCTTTGTGACTTTACACAGACAGGCCCCTCCCACGATAGTTTGATTGACAGCGGAGTTCCAGCATAGACTGGACTGACGTCTAACCTTAGACCCGCCTTGAGTGAGCTGTCTTCAGTCTGCCATTGTTTCGATGCTGGGGCAGGTGTAGACAAGAATGTCTCCTAAGCAATTTAGGTGTTTTTTTTTTTGTTGTTGTTGGATGTAATAATGAACATAGCCATCATTATTTACTCCTGATATCTGAGCCGTGGAAGACACAGTGGATTACATTTGTTTCTGAAGGAAATGCGCCCCCAATCTACGTAAATGGGTCCATTTTTTGCGCAAATCATTCATGATCCAGCTTCACCAACAGAAAAAGTGGTTTTTAAGGACTTTTTAATAATATTTGCAAATCACCTAACTGAATATTGAGATGTTGATGTCTTTAGGCCATGACTTTTATCAAACATGTGAAGTTTGGTGCAAAATTATACATGTTATGTTTGAGTTAATATAATATGACATGTTGCCTACAAGTGGCGCTATGATTATAACTGAATATCGGCCTTTAGATGTCTTCAGGCCAGTACTCTTATCAAACATGAAGTTTGATAGCATGCTTAAGAATAAACATAGAAATTTCAAGAGGGTCCCTCGCACCATTTGGTGCTTGGGCCCTCACTAAATGGCAGAGGCAAAGCTCAGTAAAGGTTTAGCTATAAACTTGACATATTGTACATAAAGCTAGACCAGATTTTCCTATAGACAAGGATTTCCTGAACTTGATTGCAAAATAGACAGAATGTCAGACAGTAATCATTCAGCCTTGACTTTGTTTTCCCAAAAAACTGGCAGTAACATTGCTTTTTAACAAGAAGACTGAGAACAGGAGACAGCTGCTTCATGCATGGAGATTTTCGGGCAAAAGCTGAAAAACTGCTTTGAGAGTTTCACTTTCTTAAACAGTAGGATTGCTGTGCTCCTCACATCTGGAAAGCTGAAGCATACAAGCTCATTGTTTTAAGTCAGTGAGTTTATTCTGCCAGTGAATATCAGCAGTGGTGGGCTGTGCAGCTGTTGTCTGTACGAAGTAGTGACTATGCTAGCAACTTTCAAGAGATCCAGTGCAACAGCTTCAGTTTATCCCATATGTTCTTTTTTATTATGATTGATAGCCAAATCTGTTTTACTACAAGTACCCTACTTTTCAGAAACTCCATTGTTGTTTGCTTTTGTTGTTTTCTTAATGTTAGCTCAACCTTATTTCAGGCATTTAATCAAAAATCCATTAAAAAAACACTGACTTTTGGGAGATGGAGCTGTAACTTTAAATTCTAGCTTGTTTCTGGGTTTTGGCCTACACAATACTTATTTCTGCTCTACTCAACATTTCATTCAAGGGAAGTTGTGGCCTAGTGGTTAAAGCATTGACTCCTGAACGCCTTAAGGTTGTGGTTCAAGCCTCGGCTAGCAATACATGACATAGGTTCCATTCGAGCAAGACACAGAGCTCCCAGCTGCTCCCCGGGCCACCACAGCATAAATGGCTGCCCACTGCTCTGGGTGTGTGTACACCTTAGCATGGTTTAAATGCAGAGCCATGACTTCTGAAAATGGGTCACCGTACTTGGCTGTATGTTTATGTCACTCACTCATTTTATTGGGGTGAGCATACACCTTTTCCCCAGACATGTAGTGGACAGGTTTCAGAAATTCCCTAAAATGTCCAAGCTTTGTTTTCCTTTTGCCTTGCTATCTACAGTCCTTTATACATTATGTGGACATGTATTTGCTTTGGCATTTTCTGTAGAATTCTCACACGCCACGATTTGGTCAATTTGGTACAAAGCCTGCACACTATCTGGTCAAACTACTTTCAGTCATTACCCGTCATCAAATATGAAAACAATATGAAAACAATATGAAAACCCATAGATTTAGGCAATTTAGTCGGAGTAATAAGGACTTATGGTTAGAAGACCAAGCCCTATTTAAACGACGTTATGTCCAACACTTTTGGGCCTGAGTCAATATGCTGTTCAGGGGGCCCAGAATCTACAGCGGCAGCCCCTGATAAATGTATTTTGTCTTTTTCACTTGTTTATATAAGTGAAATAAATCTGCCAGTACATTAAGAACAAAATGCATTTGTATTACAGACACTTTTATTTTTTAAAAAACAAGTTTTAATTTTTATGCAGAGTTTGCTTTTTCAAGTAAATATGTCTTGTTTTAAGGCGTATTAGTTACTTTAACTGTAAAATTAGATCACAAATATGACTTTGCCATATTTCTCGGCTGGGTGGATTTCATTTGTACACTAAAAGAAGAATAAGAAAGAGCAGCAAAAATGAGAGGAAGGAAGGGCTGTTTTGTGGAAAACAGCAGGTGTCTTGCAGGACATATTACTATTAAAGCACATGGGACGTGCAGTCACATTACCTGCCGCAGGAGTTTCTCGCACACAAATTCCAGGGGATTTCAATCTTGTCACTTCATTATAACAGCCTGGCTGTTTCTCCCCCAAAAACACGAGAAAGAGCATGAAGGATGTTGAAGAGGCTCTGCATTAAGGAAGGTATAGTATTCAAGGTAAACTAAACAGAAAAGGAGTAATCTGGTCTGGAGAAAAGTAACCAGTTCTACCACTACACCCAGTTTTAATTACTCAAAGAGTTCTTGAATGAACTGTAGACAACTTTTTTTTTTTTTTTTTTTTTTTTTTAAAGGAACAGTTTATTATTTGGGATTATTTTACTTTAAGGGTTTAAGATTTCAATTAAAAATAAAATTGAAAATTTGGCTGAACATGAACTCACTCTCCAGCCATCTGTAGATGAGTTTGTTTCTTTATGGGAGTAGATTTGGATAAATTTAGCACATACATCACATCCTCACCAATGAATCCTCTGCAGTGAATGGGTGCCGTCAAGAATGAGTCCACACAGCTGATAAATACATCACAAAAATCCACCAAGTAGTTCCCGGCTATGACTTCTGTTTATTAATAAAAGAAAAATGCCTTTATTAGGGCATTTTAACTTTCAAAATACCGCCAAAATACCATTCCATAATCCATAATAACACTTAGTCCAGTGAGAAGTTCATCCCTGTTGTCTTTTCACATTAAAATACATCAACATATTGGTTTAGAAGGGTTTTTTGGACTGTTTTTGCTTGTAAACTGTGCTTAATCTGTCCACATTTCTCTCCTGATTCCGACAAGATGACTTTTTCACTGGAGAAAGCAATATTGGGAGCATCAGTTTGAAGTTAACGTCTTGAATATTTGTTTCTTACAAACATGCAGCTTTTCACTTAACAAGATCTTAATTGATGAACTGGAGTTGTGTTGAAAATGTGTTTATCACCTGTTGGGCCTCATTCTGATGGCACCTATTCACTGCAGAAGATTCATTGGTGAGCAAGTGATGTAATGCTAAATTTCTCCAAATCTGTTCCATGGTAGAAACAAACTCCTCTACATCTTGGGCGGCCTGAGGGTGAGTTCATCTTCAGCAAACTTTCATTTTTGGGTGGAATATTCCTTTAAATATCTTTGCCAAAATTCATTTTAATTACTCAAAAAAGGAAAATAATTTTTATTGGCTATTTGAAAAAGTGATTGATAAAGAAACTAAAACCTCTCTCTCTGCTCATCTTGTATCTGAGGTAAGGGGCTTCCTGTAGGGGGAACGTGTGCACTGCATGCAGCTCAACACTTGCCATGCACTTGGTTCGCAATCTCACTCAGCTGATTTACCATTTTCAACTAAACTGAATCATTCACAGTTTGTATTTCACTTGTCATCAGCTGCTAGATGAAGCTTTCTAAACATTGTGGTTTTTAGATGGATGGTTTGAAAGAACCTTAATCATACTGTTCAAAAACCATTTGGTTGATTTATGATGTGCACAAAAAGCTGAGGAAATGAACATCATTCCATGTTTGTTTCGCTTTTGAGGGAGTTTCTATTGATGCCATATGGCAGTTTTGCACATGCTCAGAATAAGCAGGCATGCAAATAATGATGGTCTGTGGGCTTCTAACATGTAACGACAGAGCCTATCAGGTAATGTTATATTATCCATAACTGAAAACATAACTGAAAATGAGTTGTAAAAGCATAATGGCAGAGATTCACAACTAGTGAAACTGTACATTAAAATTTGGGAGGTAAATGTGCAACAGCAACGAAACAGCATTTTATTATTTGAATGCTATGACATTCTTTTAACCAAATATATAGGTGAGTAAAACTATATGTGCATAACAGATAAAAATTACAGTGAGAGCAAGAGAAATGTAACTGAATAAGCAGTGAGAGAAAACCTATTTTTTTAATTCTCACTGACAGTATTTTTGTCATGAACCCTGTCCACGCACTTCTGTTTGCACACCACCAGAGATCACCTTCTCAGTAGTATAGTATGGACTCTTGCACCACACTGTTGCACTTCACCCGGACTACAGTTCCCATCATCCATTGCACTGATTACACACACAGCTGAATCCAATCAGACATGCTATATGAGACAAGAGGTGTGTTCCATTTGAAATGGTCCCTACGCAGTGTTCACTGCTCCCTACTCCCTGAGCACGATATATCAGTTGAAGTGGACTTCACTGACAATAACCGCTCATTTGGAACGCCCTGCAAACGTAATCAAAGAAAGTCACAGATGGGGTCGCGCAGATTATGATATAAATATATAAGACTACATTCATATTTTAATTTTTATTTACAATCACATTTAAAATATGTACACTATACAATAAAAAATCATTGAGTACTATATAATGAAAAACGTATGTTTTTTATACACTTTAATTGACAATTGCTGCTATTACTTGACTATTAACAGAATTGAAGCCCTGCTGTCATGCAAATATGAAAATAACTTTTATTTGGTTAACTGTATAGCCTATATGTGTTTTTAATAAATGGTCATATAATTGCATAGCGGTCTTGTGCGCCTTCTTCCTGTGCACAGCCGTATAGTAAACACTGAGGTAAATAAAGTAAAATAAAGAAAAATGGCAGAGCCTGTCTGCTTCTAGTCACTTTTACATTATCATACCTTTTTACAATCCAAAATGAATATGAACGAAGACGGCCGTTCTGACTGGTGATGACGTGCTGCGCGCAATGACAGTTGGGGGATAATCGACTCCACTTCCTGTGAAGTGATGTATCGATGTTCCCTTATTCCCTGTGCCGTGCTCAGTGCCCTTTGAACTGAACATGTTCGCTCCCTTCGGATGGGATCTTCACTTAAGATGGCGGAATACCCTGTGAAGTCCACTTCGCAGTACACTTACGGTCGAACGGAACAC
>NW_020528454.1:0-39516 GCF_003368295.1 Carassius auratus
TGACTTTTATCAAACATGTGAAGTTTGGTGGCAAATTAAGTACATGTTAATGTTTGAGTTAATATAATATGACATGTTGCCTACAAGTGGCGCTATGATTATAACTGAATATCGGCCTTTAGATGTCTTCAGGCCAGTACTCTTATCAAACATGAAGTTTGATAGCATGCTTAAGAATAAACATAGAAATTTCAAGAGGGTCCTCGCACCATTGGTGCTTGGGCCCTCACTAAATGGCAGAGGCAAAGCTCAGTAAAGGTTTAGCTATAAACTTGACATATTGTACATAAAGCTAGACCAGATTTTCCTATAGACAAGGATTTCCTGAAACTTGATTGCAAAATAGACAGAATGTCAGACAGTAATCATTCAGCCTTGACTTTGTTTTCCCAAAAAACTGGCAGTAACATTGCTTTTTTAACAAGAAGACTGAGAACAGGAGACAGCTGCTTCATGCAGGGAGATTTTCGGGCAAAAGCTGAAAAACTGCTTTGAGAGTTTTCACTTTCTTAACAGTAGGATGCTGTGCTCCTCACATCTGGAAAGCTGAAGCATACAAGCTCATTGTTTTAAGTCAGTGAGTTTATCTGCCAGTGAATATCAGCAGTGGTGGGCTGTGCAGCTGTTGTCTGTACGAAGTAAGTGACTATGCTAGCAACTTTCAAGAGATCCAGTGCAACAGCTTCAGTTTATCCATATGTTCTTTTTATTATGATTGATAGCCAAATCTGTTTTACTACAAGTACCCTACTTTTCAGAAACTCCATTGTGTTTTGCTTTTGTTGTTTTCTTAATGTTAGCTCAACCTTATTTCAGGCATTTAATCAAAAATCCATTAAAAAAACACTGACTTTGGGAGATGGAGCTGTAACTTTTAAAATTCTAGGCTTGTTTCTGGGTTTTGGCCTACAAAATACTTATTTCTGCTCTACTCAACATTTCATTCAAGGGAAGTTGTGGCCTAGTGGTTAAAGCATTTGACTCCTAACCCTAAGGTTGTTGGTTCAAGCCTCGGCTAGCAATACCATGACATAGGTTCCATCGAGCAAGACACAGAGCTCCCAGCTGCTCCCCGGGCACCACAGCATAAATGGCTGCCCACTGCTCTGGGTGTGTGTACACCTTAGATGGGTTAAATGCAGAGCATGACTTCTGAAAATGGGTCACCGTACTTGGCTGTATGTTATGTCACTCACTCATTTTATTGGGGTGAGCATACACCTTTTCCCCAGACATGTAGTGGACAGGTTTCAGAAATTCCCTAAAATGTCCAAGCTTTGTTTTCCTTTTGCCTTGCTATCTACAGTCTTTATACATTATGTGGACATGTATTTGCTTTGGCAATTTTCTGTAGATTCTCACACGCCACGATTTGGTCAATTTGGTACAAAGCCTGCACACTATTGGTCAAACTACTTTTCAGTCATTACCGTCATCAAATATGAAAACAATATGAAAACAATATGAAAACCCATAGATTTAGGCAATTTAGTCGGAGTAATAAGGACTTATGGTTAGAAGACCAAGCCCTATTTAAACGACGTTATGTCAACACTTTTGGGCCTGAGTCAATATGCTGTTCAGGGGGCCCAGAATCTACAGCGGCACCCCTGATAAATGTATTTTGTCTTTTCACTTGTTTATATAAGTGAAATAAATCTGCCAGTACATTAAGACAAAATGCATTTGTATTACAGACACTTTTTATTTTTAAAAACAAGTTTTAATATTTTATGCAGAGTTGCTTTTCAAGTAAATATGTCTTGTTTTAAGGCGTATTAGTTACTTTAACTGTAAAATTAGACACAAATATGACTTTGCCATATTCTCGGCTGGGTGGATTTCATTTGTACACTAAAAGAAGAATAAGAAAGAGCAGCAAAAATGAGAGGAAGGAAGGGCTGTTTTGTGGAAAACAGCAGGTGTCTTGCAGGACATATTACTATTAAAGCACATGGGACGTGCAGTCACATTACCTGCCGCAGGAGTTCTCGCACACAAATTCCAGGGGATTTCAATCTTGTCACTTCATTATAACAGCTGGCTGTTTTCTCCCAAAAACACGAGAAAGAGCATGAAGGATGTTGAAGAGGCTCTGCATTAAGGAAGGTATAGTATTCAAGGTAAACTAAACAGAAAAGGAGTATCTGGTCTGGAGAAAAGTAACCAGTTCTACCACTACACCCAGTTTAATTACTCAAAGAGTTCTTGAATGAACTGTAGACAACTTTTTTTTTTTTTTTTTTTTTTTTTAAAGGAACAGTTTATTATTTGGATTATTTTACTTTAAGGGTTTAAAGATTTCAATTAAAAATAAAATTGAAAATTTGCTGAACATGAACTCACTCTCCAGCCATCTGTAGATGAGTTTGTTTCTTTATGGGAGTAGATTTGGATAAATTTAGCACTACATCACATCCTCACCAATGAATCCTCTGCAGTGAATGGGTGCCGTCAGAATGAGTCCACACAGCTGATAAAACATCACAAAAATCCACAAGTAGTCCGGCATGACTTCTGTTTATAATAAAGAAAAATTCTTTATTAGGGCATTTTAACTTTCAAAATACCGCCAAAATACCATTCCATAATCCATAATAACACTTAGTCCAGTGAGAAGTTCATCCCTGTTGTCTTTTCACATTAAAATACATCAACATATTGGTTTAGAAGGGTTTTTGGACTGTTTTTGCTTGTAAACTGTGCTTAATCTGTCCACATTTCTCTCCTGATTCCGACAAGATGACTTTTTCACTGGAGAAAGCAATATTGGGAGCATCAGTTTGAAGTTAACGTCTTGAATATTTGTTTCTTACAAACATGCAGCTTTTCACTTAACAAGATCTTAATTGATGAACTGGAGTTGTGTTTGAAAATGTGTTTATCACCTGTTGGGCCTCATTCTGATGGCACCTATTCACTGCAGAAGATTCATTGGTGAGCAAGTGATGTAATGCTAAATTTCTCCAAATCTGTTCCATGGTAGAAACAAACTCCTCTACATCTTGGGCGGCCTGAGGGTGAGTTCATCTTCAGCAAACTTTCATTTTTGGGTGGAATATTCCTTTAAATATCTTTGCCAAAATTCATTTTAATTACTCAAAAAAAGGAAAATAACATTTTATTGGCTATTTGAAAAAGTGATTGATAAAGAAACTAAAACCTCTCTCTCTGCTCATCTTGTATCTGAGGTAAGGGGCTTCCTGTAGGGGGAACGTGTGCACTGCATGCAGCTCAACACTTGCCATGCACTTGGTTCGCAATCTCACTCAGCTGATTTACCATTTTCAACTAAACTGAATCATTCACAGTTTGTATTTCACTTGTCATCAGCTGCTAGATGAAGCTTTCTAAACATTGTGGTTTTTAGATGGATGGTTTGAAAGAACCTTAATCATACTGTTCAAAAACCATTTGGTTGATTTATGATGTGCACAAAAAGCTGAGGAAATGAACATCATTCCATGTTTGTTTCGCTTTTGAGGGAGTTTCTATTGATGCCATATGGCAGTTTTGCACATGCTCAGAATAAGCAGGCATGCAAATAATGATGGTCTGTGGGCTTCTAACATGTAACGACAGAGCCTATCAGGTAATGTTATATTATCCATAACTGAAAACATAACTGAAAATGAGTTGTAAAAGCATAATGGCAGAGATTCACAACTAGTGAAACTGTACATTAAAATTTGGGAGGTAAATGTGCAACAGCAACGAAACAGCATTTTATTATTTGAATGCTATGACATTCTTTTAACCAAATATATAGGTGAGTAAAACTATATGTGCATAACAGATAAAAATTACAGTGAGAGCAAGAGAAATGTAACTGAATAAGCAGTGAGAGAAAACCTATTTTTTTTTAATTCTCACTGACAGTATTTTTGTCATGAACCCTGTCCACGCACTTCTGTTTGCACACCACCAGAGATCACCTTCTCAGTAGTATAGTATGGACTCTTGCACCACACTGTTGCACTTCACCCGGACTACAGTTCCCATCATCCATTGCACTGATTACACACACAGCTGAATCCAATCAGACATGCTATATGAGACAAGAGGTGTGTTCCATTTGAAATGGTCCCTACGCAGTGTTCACTGCTCCCTACTCCCTGAGCACGATATATCAGTTGAAGTGGACTTCACTGACAATAACCGCTCATTTGGAACGCCCTGCAAACGTAATCAAAGAAAGTCACAGATGGGGTCGCGCAGATTATGATATAAATATATAAGACTACATTCATATTTTAATTTTTATTTACAATCACATTTAAAATATGTACACTATACAATAAAAAATCATTGAGTACTATATAATGAAAAACGTATGTTTTTTATACACTTTAATTGACAATTGCTGCTATTACTTGACTATTAACAGAATTGAAGCCCTGCTGTCATGCAAATATGAAAATAACTTTTATTTGGTTAACTGTATAGCCTATATGTGTTTTTAATAAATGGTCATATAATTGCATAGCGGTCTTGTGCGCCTTCTTCCTGTGCACAGCCGTATAGTAAACACTGAGGTAAATAAAGTAAAATAAAGAAAAATGGCAGAGCCTTGTCTGCTTCTAGTCACTTTTACATTATCATACCTTTTTACAATCCAAAATGAATATGAACGAAGACGGCCGTTCTGACTGGTGATGACGTGCTGCGCGCAATGACAGTTGGGGGATAATCGATCTCCACTTCCTGTGAAGTGATGTATCGATGTTCCCTTATTCCCTGTGCCGTGCTCAGTGCCCTTTGAACTGAACATGTTCGCTCCCTTCGGATTGGGATCTCACTTAAGATGGCGGAATACCCTGTGAAGTCCACTTCGCAGTACACTTACGGTCGAACGGAACACACCTAAGGACTTCCTCTTTCTGTCGAGTATTGTATGTGCATACCTTGTTCTGATCATTGCCTGTGTATTTCGGATTACCCCTTAATCTCGCCCCTGTTTGGATACTGTTTACCCCTCACCCGTTCACAGTATTATTCTTGTGTCTTGCCCTCAATGTAATCTGTTTGCCATCGCCCGTCCCTCACCTGTTTTGACCAGGTCCTTAGATAAAGCTTGCAAACGGAACCGCATGTCTCATTTGACCGCAACAATTTTGGCCTTTGATTTACATTTTATGATTTAGCAGATGCTTTTATCCAAAGCAACTTACAGTGCATTCAGGCTATAATTTTTTTCTTTTTTTTTTTACACCAGTATGTGTGTTCCCTGGGAATTGAACCCACAAACTTTTTTGCTCTGCTAACACAATGCTCTACCACTGAGCCACAGGAACATATTTCTCTTTCGTGTCACATGCCTGCTTCACTATGCAATAGCCACTGGGCAAACAATGAGAAATGTGTCTCTCTCACTCTTTCTCTCTGACCAAGACATGTGACACACAGTCTTGCCCTTCTGGTTCTTCACTGCTTTCACATGGTTTCAACAAAGGTATTAATAAGCACTACTATTTTCAGTTCATAATAAGCAACGTTTCTTTCAAAAACATGAACAAAATCTTACCAAGCCCAGTCTTTTGAATGGCTATAGATCATTTAGTCATTCTACCATGTAGTAATGTTAAGTTTTTTTTTTTTTACGAAAACAAAACTACTAAACACACACACAAAATTATAATATAAAATAAATGATAACAATTTATTAAATTAAAAAAATAAAGCTATTTAAAAATATTAACAGTATGTAAAAAATGCTAAAATTAGATTGCACTAGTTCAACTAACAGAGTGAGCTGTTTTTGTTAGACCAGGGCAATGTTCATGTTATTTTTGCACTTCTGTTTGGTACAGGTACAGTAATTACACACACTGCTTCTAATACTCTCAGTAAAAGTTATTATAAACTGTTACAGAAGAAACCTAGTTTTTTTTATACAGGGAAGGGAGTCTTTTGATCTTTAAAGGTTGAAACTACAACTACAACAAAGAGTTATTGACTGATGCTGGCCTTGTACAATAAACATCACCAAGAATCCCTCCTGCAAGTCAGCAGAAATCCCACACATCCTCGGAGTAATTCCAAATAGACTTAACAGCCCACCATCCCTCTGAGGATATATTCAGATAAGGCTTGCTTTCTATTGACACCTCTTGCATACAGATTCCCTCCCTAATTGGCCTATCTATCATATAATGGCATTTTCTTTGACAGCGTAAAATATTAACACTCCTTGCCCTTGATCTGCTGTCAATGATTGCGTTACAAGCAGGTAATTTGAAATTATTTCACTTTCAAATGAGATAATCCACATAACAAACTCATCTTTTGTTTCGTGGACAACATGAAACATGAATAAACAATTGATCTTTGACATTTTGTTTGATAACCTCATTGAAACAACATGCTTCATTAATGAAAGGTCAAATACATTTTGATAAAGTGTTCAACACCATCAGGACAAGACAAACAAGAAGTGCAATACATTAGCACAGACTCATTAATAAAACAGCTGTAGGGTCTGTGTGCTTGCATTTATGTGTTTTGCATGGCTAAAATGTATTTTCCACCTCAATGAGCAGTGTGCTACACACCTCACTGCACTGCATATCAGCACAATGCAACATGTGCATGACGGAAGGTGCATCACTACGCCACTGTAACAGAGTGAATGCTAAATAGACTGCTTCTGCTATTCTTAGCTCTTTTCATGCCATATCAGTTAATTCACAATAATGCTGAATGCTTGTGCTTTTAGCAGTTAGAGTACTGTTGTCTGGCAACAAGTCAAGCACTTTATTACACTCGCATCAAATGGCCTCATGTGCAGAGGAGGAAACGGAATATAACACAGTAAGCCCTTGAAACAAATATATCCTTACAGCAGGAATTATTTCAACCTGTTTGTTCTAAAATAATATCAAGAAATAATATCAAGCATGACATCAATAAAATGAGTGTGGAGAAAAGAGGAAAATCTCCAAAAAAAGACACACTTACACATTTATAATTAATGAGAAAAGTAGATGTCTGATAAAACAGGTCTGAATGATTCATTCATGAACCAAACTGAACTGCTTCTTGAATTCAGCTCGATGATTTTTACAATAATATCAAGAAGAAGATCAATGAAAGTTAAAATTAAATGAAAATGAATGAGGACAGAGGCTCTCAGGCCCCAAAAAAAGACACACCCAAAGGAACATTCATGATTAATGAGAGAAGCAACCGATACCCGATTCATTAACGAATCATTCTTCTTAATGATTCTGCCGCAGCTTCACTGCTCACAGGAGTGGAGGGGAATAATAGTACATTTCTGACTTTTTGCCAAACAGAGCTATCATATTGGTCATATATATGGACTGCATTCATTAAACTTTTATGCACAAATATCCTCGATCTTCATTCCCTTGACTAGAGTATTGATTTTCTTTTGTGTCACCTTTGGTGTTCAATAGAAAAATGACATTCATACTGTTGGAACTACATGAGAGTATCTAAATAATCACATTCTTATTATAATAAATAAACCTGAATTCCACTTAAAACCGAGCAAACGTAGGCAATTTACATTATATACACAGTATATATATATATATATATAAACATAACATATATTTCTTAAATATATACATGCGTGGTTGTGTATTTATATACACATAATAAATGTACACAGTACACACAAGATATATTATGTACACAAAAACTTTTATTTTGGATGTGAATAATTGCAATCAATTGCTGCCCAATATTATATTATATTATATTATATTATATTATATTATATTATATTATATTATATTATATTATATTATATTATATTATATTATATTATATTATATTGGAATAAGAAACTGGGCCTCTTGAGCTTTTAATTGAAACTGTATTTAATTCAAACTAGGCTGGAGTTCAGTATTAGTGACACTGAGATTCATATGCATGTTCAATTCTAATGGGTCTTGAATGGATAACCTCTAATAGACCTTTTTAATCCCACTAAACACCTTTAGATAAGGCCACACTTTTGACTTTCTGAGAAGTGTCCACACAGGCATGACATGCTGACAGGCTGACATGCTGCCGCTCTCACCACAGACAGAGCGACATGTTTACTTCTCCTATCAGCAATGTCTCCACCACTTTATGAGGCTGTCGCTTGGCTTTATTTAAAGAGCTGCCTCTCCTTTCTCCGTGGCTTGTGATTTTTCATTGTGATAGAACAAAATTAACTTCTGCGTGATGAGCAAGGCAGTGTAACGTACCTAAATGCAGAGCTGGTTTACAGGGAACGGGCTGATGTGAATAGCAATGAAATCAAACCTGGAGGTTACTTACTTGCTTTAAGCTGCAGAGCTGTGGTGAAATATGAATCAAACTAAACTGAACGAGGACAGGTGCAAACACTTTATGGAGCTGCCACTGAAGCTGATCTAGTGTGCTTTGATATGGTACAAAAAGATCAAAAGCTAACGTGACTTTCCCTATCTAGCGATTTCCTCTACTTCATTTGCATTCCTTTGATTCTGAAATGGTCTGTTTGTTTGCGAGACAGCCTATTCATGCTAAACTGCCTCAAAACAGACATGCTTCTGCCTCCTGTTCACAGCAGCCCAGTTGGGAAACCACAAAAACAGGATTTGAAATCATTCATGTTTAATTATTGACCTTGTGTTTGCTATGAATGACATAACTGCAGCTTACTGTACTGGGAATGGTTAATGCATTGTAGGCATTTCAGTCAATAACTAGGCAACTAGATCCCAAGATATTATGAGTGATTCAGCTGAATGACTTTCTTATTCTGTTTAAGGAGTGAAATAACACCAAAGAAAAATAGTCTGAACCTAGAGTTATTATAATATTGAGATGTTCGGCCAACTATATTACAGTGTCAGGGCTGGAATAGTGAAGATGGAACTTTTTAAGACAGAGGACTTAAAATTAAAGGTAATATCATCTTATTTATCGTCATGAATAAATATTGCAAGGTGAATTGCAAGGTCCCTAAGGTTCTCAGGCCTGGATTTATTAAAAATAATGAAGTGTTCCATTATAAATGGGCATGAATAAGTCAAAAACACAAAGAAATCTTTTTTCTTTTTTTCCCCCTATACATTTAGAAAACTTTCAGGATGGTAGGAATGACTTCTATCTAGCAAATGACAATGACACAGTTTAATATTCATTTGTTGGTTTGTTTTGTAATAAAATGGCCAAATCCTTTCAAAAAAGGTCTTCCAAAGTTTCATTTCATGGGTAGCATGTTTATGTACATTTTTTTCCCCCTAAAATTAAAAAGCTTCCGAGAATCAGTGGTCATGAAAAACTTGTAAATATAAATTTCAAGGATAAACAATCTATACATTAAAGACAGAAAAATGAAATCAGTCAATCAAGTCAACCCATGGGACATAAGTGTCCATAATTGAACCAACACATAATAAACAGTAAATGGCCAATGAAAACACATGTCCTCCTGATGCTTCTTGAGAGAACATCTCATGCCATTAGTCACGACCCATCACAGCCTTACAATGCGTGTGGAGTGACAGCCATGTATCAAGCAACATTCAATACAAGAACCAGATCTGAAACCATGCTGCTATTTACATCCTACACTCTCTGGATTTTCCATTTATTCTGACTATTACTGTTCATGTTTTAGAGGTGACATTTCAAAATGGATGTGGATGTGCTTGTGGTCACCTACTCGTGGATTTCAAAGCAACACATAGAATTGTGAATTATTGTGTTAAAACATGTTATTCATTCACAGCAGACAGTTCAAATCCTGCAGGTCCAAACTGTTATGCAAAATGACAATATTCAACATAAATTCACTTCTGGTAACTTAAGCATCATGCAGAGTGCCGGCAGTATCATTAGTATCAATTGTTTTCAGTAATAATTGTTTTTTGTTTTCAATAAATAGCATATTGTGTTTAAATTCACACATTTTGGACAGACAGTTACATTCCTATATTCAGACAGAACAGTTTTACAGGTCATGATGTAACTTTAGCCTTATGTAAACTTCACCTGACTACACCAATAACTAACAGGTGCTCACAGCAAGAGCAGGAAAACCAACACTGAAAAAAGGCTAAGTCATTCAAAATAAAAGAGACATGATCAAAATATGACCAACAGTTAAGCAAATGCTCAAATCTATAACAGGCATAATTTAATTAAATTTAAATTCAATCTCGGCTCATTAAGCTCATTTTAATAATTAAAAAAAAGTATAATTTAAATAACGCAAATAGATGCCTGGCTGCAATTTAAAAAATAATAAAACAATTTGTATCATTTTAGGTGTAAAAATAATTAAGAAAAATACTGACTGCAACTTTGAACATATTACAATACTGCATTAAAAATTTAATTCAACATTTATTATACATGTAAAAAAACAATTAAACAGTTTAATATTTAATTATATTTTTTATTATATAAATAATACGTTATATACAAAGATGCACACTTATTGTCACAGATTGCCTACCGTGGTGGAGACGAGGATCGCGGAAACCAGGAGCGTTAACATCTGATTTACAAGTGATTTACTTCTGATTTACATTTACATTAACAAGTGATTTATTTCAGAACACAATGAGGAACACAAGCAGGATCACACACGTAAACTCATGGGTAGACGCTTAATACCGGACAAGAGAAACTCAGAAACAAAGGGTTTATATTAAGGGACCAATTACGGAAATCAATGGGACATAGCTGGGATAAAATAAACACAATCAGGGCAGGAACAGGAATACCAAAAAAGGCATGGAAACATATGAGGAGAGAAACATGGAACAGAGTCTGACACTTATATTTTTATATAATATTAAGTAATATTTGTAATATTATAATACATTATATTACAGAAACATTTAAGGTCAGTAATATTGGAATACATTTAAATTCAGTACATATTTTTAAATAATCATAAAATAATTATTACATGAATGTTTTTGTTTTCGGTAAAGTGCTTGTAAAATTTTAGTATTTATTATAATTATATATATATATATATATATATATATATATATATATATATATATATATATATATATATATATATATATATATATATATATATATATATATTATATATATATATATATATACATACAGTACTGACCAAAAGTTTGGACACACCTTCTCATTCAAAGAGTTTTCTTTATTTTCATGACTATGAAAATTGTAGAGTCACACTGAAGGCATCAAGGGCTATTTGAGCAAGAAGGAGAGTGATGACCTGGCCTCCACAGTCACCTGACCTGAACCCAATCCAGATGGTTTAGGGGTGAGATGGACCGCAGACAGAAGACAAAAGGGCCAACAAGTGCTAAGCATCTCTCGGGGAACTCCTTCTAGACTGTTGGAAGACCATTTCAGGTGACTACCTCTTGAAGCTCATCAAGAGAACGCCAAGAGTGTGCAAAGCAGGAATCAAAGCAAAAAGTGGCTACTTTGAAGAACATAGAATATGACATATTTTCAGTTGTTTCACACTTTTTTTGTTATGTATATAATTCCATATATAATTCCACGTGTTAATTCATAGTTTTGATGCCTTCAGTGTGAATCTACAATTTTCATAGTTAGAAAATGAAGAAAACTCTTTGAATGATATATATATATATATATTCTTAGATACACCTCAAGGTGCTTCTTGGACACGTCATCACTGATATATATGTATATATCATTTAATTTTAAAGGTTGCATCAGTCAGTAAGTGAACACATTTGCTTTTATGCGATGCAGCATCCAAAGTGACATAACACAATTAAAAATTACAAAGTATATCTGCAAAGTACAGGTATTGTTATTTTTTTTCTTTTCAGTACAAAACCTGAAAGCTGCATGTTTACAGTTTCATAACATAAACAAACTTCTATTGCTTGTAATCTCAGCTGGGTTCACAGAAAAACCAGATGTGCGTGTACTGACAGTGAGGCTAATCCGCCTGACAGCCCCTTAAGACCCTTCATGATGTTCTTTCATACACTGTCACATGAAAAGTGTCATTCTGTGTGACCAGTCCATCTGACACCGCCATCACAGCTCAGAGCCGGTCCACCCTGAGCAGGCATAACAACAGAGGAGACTGTTTCAGACTAATCCTTTTAATAAAGCTCTGTAAATTGTGAAGACTTACAAAAATACTCTACATCAAATGCCTTAAATATGAGATTCAAGCTAAAGCCCTCTTATCTCCTGTCATGGAGAGGTGGATGTTGGCACGGTCTCTGACATGGCATGTATTTTATGGTGAATTAAATTTAATGTCAGTCTTGGTGAGAAATCGTTTTTTCATGTCTGATGTGCAGAGGAGGCAATGCCCGCGCTCTTGCAGCGATATGATAACAAACCGTCTGCGCTTTCACGTCACATCACGCTCAATTAGACAGTAGTAGAGCTCAATACTGGCTGTCTATCCACCTCCAATGACAAATATGCAATATATCAGAAGCCAATATTTTTTGCAATTTTACTGGAAGCTTAATAATTCATAATAATGTTTGTTCCAGTGGAAAAAGTAAATCTCCTGTTGTCCGTTCACATCTTAATCCACAGAAATATTTGTTTAGAACTATTTTGGACTGTTTTCACAATGGTGCTTGAACTGTGCATATCTCTCTCCTAATTCAGAAGATATGACTTTTTTATTGGAGAAAGTCATATTATAGATAAAGGACAACAATTTGAAGTTAAAAATGTCTTAATTATGAATTTGTCAATAATAAACATCTATATTGTTGATTACTTTACTTGTGTATTATTTTGATATTTTAATCAGCTCATTCTGACGGCACTCATTCACTGCATAGGATCCATTGGTGAGCAAGTGATGTAATACTACCTTTCTTCAAATCTGATTTGCTGTAGAAACTCATCTGTATCTTGGATCTTCAGCAAATTGGCATTTTCAGGTCAAGTTTTCCTTTATGACCAGGATAACTGGACTTACATCACCCACACAACTGCTTGTCCCTGTCTCACACAGACCATGCATTATTTACACTGACAAGCTGATACTGCTCCTTTCGAGCCAAGGTCTGATCAGAAGCATGAACAGTATGTGAATATGGAGCTATGAATACTGAAAGAGATAAAAAAATATCTAAAAGCCAGAACAGAATATTCTTTCTAGTTACTGTATTCACTGTGTCAGCCCAGAAACAGTCATCATGCACACACCAAAAAACTGCTATAAAGGCGTTTAATGCGGGTAGGGAAATAGTAGGTGAGTTAAATCACCTTGTATCCTGTCCTACCCAAGAAAACACCTCTCAGTTCACATTTCATGGTTGAGTGATATAATATTTTCTCACTCCAAATGTGCTGAGCTTCCTTTCAAGCTCAGCTGCTGAGATTGTTTCTCCACATTAACGTCAGAGACTAAACACATTTCACAAGGTCACTGTCAAAACCTGCCATACTTTCTTTTATTCTTTCACGTTCAAAATGGTGAAAGTTTCTTCGTGCCTCTAAGACTCATCAAATCCATTTGATTTTAATCTGTAACTGTCATTGTCCATCTTCCATCAAATTAAGACTGCAGTACTGATAACATTTCTATTAGCTGTGTCCTGTGGAAACAAGTGTTGCCATCACCAGGATGTCCAAGATCTTGACAGCAGCCCATACGGCATAATTGATCAGAGAGATTAGCAGGCCATCCTCTGTGATTTAGGCCTATCAAAGTTACTGAGAAGAGCAATATTTCATATTTATTTCAATATTTTACATTTACAAACACTGAAGAGGAGAACAGTACGTGCTGGTAATGGGAAGAGTCCGTTTTCATATTTTCATATTTACATTATCTTCTTGTATAACGATCTGTTGTGTTAGAAAATCTTTGTCAAACTTGCAATCGTGCTGTAGGTCGGTTTAATTAAAAATGTTAACTTTATGAAGACGGATTTTTTTAGTGCTATCTCACGGCCAATTCGTACGTATTTTACGAGATGGCTTATTCATATAAATTTGTACGACCTCACTCATACGATTTTATACGATTTGTCTAAACCCCAGTGACAGTTAGGATTAGGGGCGGGGTTAGGTGTAGGTAATTCGTACAAATTCATACGAATTGTGCAACTCGTAAAATATGTACGATTTGGCAACAATCTTATGAATTTGTATGAGTGTGGTTGTACGAATTCGCACGAATAAGCCACCTTGTGAAAAATTTACGAATTGCCGTGAGATCGGGTTGGATTTTTTACAAAACGGAAAACTCCTCATAATAGCCTACATACAGTATAATCAGGATACCAACAAATAATAAAGCAATTTAATATTAATGTTAAGTTTTGATCGTCCTTACCGGACATGAATAGGCTACCTTACAGCTAGTCGATTGGAGAATAATATATTAATACTTTTAATTTTAACAATGGATTCTTTTTTGTCTTTTAAACAGAGATGTATAAAGTACTAGAGACCAATACTTGAGTAAAAGTACAAGTACTCTATCAAAAAAGTGACTTGAGTAGAAGTTGAAGTGCTCTTTAAGCACCACACTTAAGTAGAAGTACTAAAGTATTCAACACTTTTTGTACTTAAGTATTGCAAGTAGTCTATTTTAAAATTTACTACTCAAGTACTGAAAGTAAAAGTAGAAGTATTGTGTTATGTAGCTATTAAAGAAAGTAGTCAAAAGTTTGAACATATTGTTTTTACTATTTCAAATGATTAACCTAAAGGACAATCACAATTCCTTTGACTGTAACTTCTTGTAAACAAAAAACGGTTACTAGGGTTAGTTCGCCCAATTTGCAAAATGATGTCATTAATAACTTACCCTCATGTTGTTTCAAACCCATAAGACATCAGAGGGTCATTTAGAATTTTTTGAAGCATCGAAAATACATTTTGGTCCAAAAATAGCAAAAACTACGACTTTATTCAGCATTGTCTTCTCTTCCGTGTCTGTTGTAAGACAGTTAAAAACAAAGCAGTTTGTGATATCTGGTTCGCGAACGAATCATTCGATGTAACCGGATCTTTTTGAAACAGTCCACCAAAACGAATTGAATCGTTTTAAACAGTTCGCGTCTCCAATACGCATTAATCCACAGATGAATTAAGCTGTTAACTTGTTTAATGTGTCTGACACTCCCTCTGAGTTAAAACAAACCCGGAGTAATTCATTGACTCAAACAGTACACTGACTGAACTACTGTGAAGAGAGAACTGAAGATGAACACCGAGCCGAGCCAGATAATGACTCGTTCACGAGTCAAGAACCGTTTCTGTCAGACGCGTCTGATTCGTGAACCGATGAGCTGATGATACTGCGCATGTGTGATTTAGCGTGAAGCAAACCGACACACAGAGCGTCTGGAACCGAACTGATTCTTTTGGTGATTGATTCTGAACTGATTCTGTGTTAATGTTATGAGCCCATGTGCAGTAAACGCCAATGACGCCATTGCATCGAGCGCAAAAGAATCGGTGAACTGTTTTCTTCAACTGGTTTATTGAATCGAACTGTCAGAAAGAACTAATGTTACTGGTCATCCGAGAACCGATGCAACCGGTTCTTGACTCGTGAACGAGCCATTATCTGGCTCGGCTCAGTGTTCATTTCTCTCTTCACAGCAGTTCAGTCAGCACGCGCAGTCTTCTTAATCGCTTGTTTCGCTCAATGATGTGCCAGCTTCATCAAATCTGCCATCTACAGTTCTGGCAGTGGTTTGTAATGGAATGATTCGTAACATTATTATAATTGTAACGAGTAACGATGCAGCACATAAAAAAAAATATCGGAGTAAAAGTATTAAACTCAGCGAAAATATGTACCGAAGTAAAAGTGGAAGTAGGAGAAAAAAATAATAGTCCAGTAAAGTACAGATACCGCCTTTTAGTACTTAAGTACAGTAGTGAAGTAGTTCTACTTCGTTACTATACATCTCTGCTTTTAAATTTACCCTCAAAAGACATATAATTCACATTCTGCCAGAAATCCCTATCAGATAATTCAGTTTGTTCATCTCTGAACACATTGTATGAAGATAATGGTTATGTAACCATCTTAGCGTTTAGAGCTCTATCCGAGTTATTCATCTCCATTTCAGCATCATTAGAGACAATTCTGATGATTGCAGGTTCTGGGCGCACAATAAATCTCTGTCAAAATACAGATCACTTTCAGTTCCAGGGGCGATTGGGAAGTGTGGGGGTCACATTATAAACCTCAACAGTCTCGCTTCACTATGACATGGATATAGTCATATTAGATAACATATACACGCTTGCAACTAAACTACAAAACTTTCAGGCGTTTTTGTAGCTCCAAAAGTGGCTCTAGCGACGTCAAGGTCACAGGTTTGATTCCCATGGAATGCATAAACTGATCATTTGTACACTTTGAATGCAAATGTAAGTCACTTTGGATAAAAGTGTCTGCCAAATGCATAAAAGCAATGCCTAAAACTGTGAATAAAGATTTGTCTTCTTTCCTCAGGAAGTTTGCTATTTGTCAGCGGCTGAGTCCACAATGCCAGGCACATGGGTCATGAATATTAATTGCATTATGTGATGTTCGTCGTAACTTATTTACTGAAAGGCAGATGTTGAGCGCTGGTGAGATTACTGGTTATCATTTGTGCATTAGTGCAGGACACCTCATCTTTTGAGAAACCGTCCTTAGAGAAAAAGGGCCATGATACAATCTTGTCAGATTGTTTGCACCCTGTAAGAAGAATTTGACGTGACAGCAAGTTGGATCTCAGAAGCCATCTTGACTGATGAGCCAGAATGAGGCTAATTGAATTGAGGCATAAATCAGCGGATCGGATGAGTGAGGTTGAAAAAGAACTGAAGTTTGGCTCGTGAAGATGCGTCTTGGCTCACGACCGATCTGGAAAGGAGATGATTTGAGGGTACAGCGGGCCATCTGAGAGGGACTTCTCTCCTCCCACTAGTCTGGAGGAGAAGCGAGCACTGAGCTATTCCATTTATCATGTCCTTCGCACCCCACTCACTGCCATCTTCATTCGACATGAAGCTAAAGTGGCCCAAATACACTAGAGCAGATGGCCAGAACCATTGGCATTCGGCCCCGGTCACCTCAGATGACAGGCTGTTTTGATCTCCACTTTTACTCCAGTGGTGCACTCGTTCTCTGGTCTGCAGCATCTGCTTTACTTCACACTTGTTCTTTTCCTTACTTTCCCTCTGCTTGCCATGACCCTGTTTGCTTCTGACCTGTGCTAATGTCGCCATGATAGCCTTCTTCCTCCAGTCTCCCGCTTTGATGACATCATCAAGTATGTCACACAAGCCCTTAAAACAAGACAGTTTATAGTTTAGAGACCTCAAAAACCCTTTGAAAGACGGCACAAAAAAAGCTATTTCTTTTAGAGCTGGTTCAATGCATTCAAGGAGATGTGATTTCCAAAAGGACACAAAAAGTGGAAATAAGTTTTGTGTTCAGACTGCACTAGAAAAGAAAGTCATTTGGTGGCAAACTGGAGCGTCATCATAAACCGCATATTTTCCTCTTGCAAAATCTACACAACAAAAAAACACAAGCTTAGAAATAACGCTGAAATAGAGCATTTCTAAGAAATAAAATGATTTGTATGAAAGAATAGTCACGCAACGGTAGTCTGGCTGAGAAAATAACAATATACTTCATTCCGTTCTGTCTTCCTGGTCAAATGTAGCACATACTTGTGCTACAGCGGAACCAGGTATTTGACAGAGTAATAAAACAAAACAAAAAGTGGTCTACGAGCAGACCATAAATAAATGTATTTACGGGACAGAGGTTTTACAGCAGACTATAACGGTTCATTAATGACAGACCAGTTTTAGAACACATCCAATATATTTTATTCTATCAATGCTTTCTACTGTAACAAATAAGAAATGCTGTTTTGTCCATGACATAAATGACTACTTACCATTATAAAAAAAAAACATGAAATCCCTGGATATAAAGACTAATATAAATACATGAGAAAACATGAGAAAGTTCCCACAACTAAGGTCAAAAAAGAACCAAATAACTCAATAAGACAAGGGCAAACAAGATGGTTATTAATACTCAAGGGAAACAGGGTAACAAGACCTATAAACCAAGAACAAATCAGAACAACTAGGAACCAATGACCTGACAAGATTCATGAACTAGAGCTAAATGACTTTATAACAAGACTATTAACCAATGACTGGACCAGAATTTAAAAAGAAGAGAAAACAGGGGGGGAAAAAGACATAAACACAACCCAAACATAACTTAATTAGAGCTAGTTGTCACACTTTTTACTCTATATTATTAATTTTAAAAACAATAGTTGCATTACAAATTACGCACTATACACTAAACTTAAGCACTATGCACTCAACCATGTATTGTATGGAATTTATAAGCTTATTCTGTCATTCATCATTGGAGTCTAATAAAAAATATATAAATTTTGAAACCTGTGACTCATGTTCCTCAACATATCCCAACATATTCCTCCTGTCATATAACAGTTTTTAACACAGTAATCTGTAAGAATAAAGAAAAACCCATCCACAACAGTAGTCAGACTCAGTGATGTAGAAGTCAGACTCATTGATGTAATGCTTTTCTTTTATAGATTCACCATGCTAGACACAAACAGAGAAAGACAGAGACACAGCTTCTGTCTTCTCATGTCACTATTGCTGACATAAACTGGTCAATGCTGAATTTTAACATCGCATCTCAGCAGAAGTCGGTTGACATGTATGTCAGGTTGTGATGGAGGAGGCATCCATCTATTTCAAATCGAATGCCTCCAGCTCCAACCGCAGAGCTCAAAATAATCACTATGTGACACACGTTACTCATGCATGTGGTGAGATGAGTTCTTTCTTACATTAAATAGTTTTGAGCAAATTCTCTGCACAATTTTTCGACTTTTGTGCACATACTGTATTTCGGTGCAACAAACTGTATTATTCGGTAAACACCAATCCATTTAACCAGCTGCTAAATGTGCTGAGATAGCACTGTATTGTGAATATTCAAATGAAGTCATTCAATTTCTCAGCACAAATACACATTCTTTCTATGCAAATTAAGCTCGTTATATATATGTATTGCTCGTAAAATTCCGCACTATTTGCCCAGTGCAATTAATGTCATACTATTTCCACTCGCAGACAGCAGTGGAAAATTGATTTTTTTTATTTTTTATTTACATTATCTGTCAAATTTAAGCCGATTCAGGTGCCTGGATCGCAGTGATGCTGTACAGTTCCAGAAAAGAAGGCCAGATCACGGCAGACATTGCATTCTCCAAACACAAACCGGTACTGTCGAGAAAAGGAAGGATCCCTCATCCAAAACACAAATCAGTAACACCATCCTGCTGTGTCATAGTGCCTTAGTGATTCAGCTTAATGTTTTATTAATGGAGAACAGTTCAGCAGATCCCTGACCGCGAATGGACATCAAGAACCTATTAAACTCACACATTCCAGCACCATATCTGTTCAACACACTTTGCAAGTTTAGTGTTGTGAGGTAATAAGACTAAACTTTCAAGGGAATGTTAAACAGATATTGTGCTGGAATTTGTAAGGCTGCAGGGTTAAAGTGATTGAAGTATTTATTTTTCGTTTTTCCATGAAACAAACAAAACAAATTATATAGTGCACTGCATTGCATTCATTTCAGATATTTCAAAAATTATTCCATTTAGTAAAAGTGGACACAGGATTTTACTTTCAGGCTCCAAAAATGACAAAAGTACCATAAAGGTATCATAAAAGTGGTATAGGCTAAATATTCCTTGTAACGATATTAAAACTCCATATACATCGGGAAGAAGGAGACGGGAACCGGCACACAATCAAAACACTTTAATACAAAATACAAAACGGCGCACCAGCCCCTCATGGACGACTGGTGCGCATAAATAAAACGCAAACACATAAAATAATGTCCCAGGCCTGGTCCTCTCTCGTCCTTCACGGTCGTCGCTCCAGTTTTATATCCTTCCATCTCCTACGTGGGACTCGATACTGGCGGTGGGGCGCAGGTGCAGCTCATCTTCAATCACTACACCTGGCCTCACTCCTCGTTCCCACGCCTCTCGGCCCCGCCCCACTCGCCACATTCCTGAAGCCATATAATAATTTTATGTGAAGAGTAGATAGAAATAAAAAAATAATATATAATCATAAATAATAGAATAGAATAGAATAGAATAGAATAGAATAGAATAGAATAGAATAGAATAGAATAGAATAGAATCTTCTGCACTCTGGGGCAATGTCACAAGAGCAGCTTTCCAGTATTGCAGGAATAAATACGTTTCCTGAACAACACTAATATGTAACTCTCTGACAGTATAAACAGTATAAGCAGCACTGCATCCACACTGAAATCTTCCACCACATCACATACATTTAATTGCTGTTCAGCCTCGGGCATGGTCTTGTGTGAGGATATCACTGCTGACATTTATTTTGACAGGCTCAGAGCGTTATGCCATCACATTACGAAGCAACACTTACTAAATAATTAGACATTTGTCATGGACAGCACACATGTAGGAAGCATCTTCATCCACATTTCTGTATTTTGACAAGTAGAGAGAAACGATGAGTGATTTACAGCAATCCCTCTTCTATGGTATTGATGGATGGCACACTATACTCTATTGGTCACAGGGGTCAGCTACGACAGCCAATAAATTTGAAGAGCACTTAAATGGAGTGCTGGGACAGCCAGTAAAACACACCCATGTGCTGCCACTCATCAGTCATTTTTATAACCTATAGTCTTGGTGCTTTTTAACCTTTCTGAATTATTCCTGCTTCCTCTTGGCTGGAATATTATCATTGCATCTCTACGCCACTCTTTAAGTGACAGGAACATGTTAGGTCACTAATCAAAGATTAGTTCTCGACAGATGGGAAAAATCTGATGGTCTGTGCAGAAAAGCATACAATTATTTCTCAGTTTCTAAAAGAAGCAAAGCCGGGTCTGAAAAATTAAGTGATTATCAGACGAGTGAATCATATATTTTTTACACAGTACTCAAAGAATACCATGATTAGTAAGGCTGAAAATACTTTCAAAACCTATAATTCAAATTTAAACAGCAATTTTTAACACAAACCGTTTGCATTCTGTCAGTCTTTTAATGGATGTGAATGGGAATCATGCTAAAACATATAATAAAACAAACTAACAAACAAACAAACAAAAAACATACACAAACAAAACCAAATTAAACCCCACATCTTGTGAAGATACATTGATGTGTAAAGACACAAAACGATTGGTCTGTGCAAGAAACTGAACAGTATTTAAATCGTTTTTTACCTCTGATTCAATCAATGTCTGAACTGTTAGAACTCTATTAAGCGCATTCTTATGCAGGCGCATTGTCTTCTTCTTCTTGCTTTACAGCGGATGGCAGACTTAATGCGGAAGTGCATTATCACCACCTGTCTCTCAAATGGACCATTGATACTTTATCTACAATCTCAATTAGGAGTGTCAATGGTCCACTTTTCAGCTAATTTGAAATATATTAAATATATTTAATACATTTCAGTTTGGCTTTCATGAGATAAGATGATTTGGTGAATACTGACATGTAACAGTGACTAGAATTTACTGAAATTACACCTCTTTTCCTCATTTACCTCAAGATTGTATCACAGTTTGTTTTCTTCATAATGAAAAACTCTTTTGCTCAAACCGCTGACAGTCTTACAGGCTCATTAGCTTTAAATTCATCCATGCTACAATGACGGACCTGTGGGTGGATTGCTCATTGATTTTTATAGCCGTAAGTGATCCACAGACACGTTCATATTTCATGATACAATACAGCTGCATGTGGGAGGCTTGTACTCCCTGCTTGTTGTCCTCTTTCTTAACAGTTTTATCCATTTATCCAGGTATTCTTGTGAATACCTTTGATGTGAATATACAGCCCATCCCTGAGGCTGTTTATGGTGTAATTATGAAGCTGTCTTTTGACACGCTTGGAACTGATTATGTAGTGGCAGTGATATAAAATGTACTGTATTACTAGTTGGCTTACAGAAAGAAGCATAAAAACTCTTGGTTATTAAGGGTGGAAATGTATTTTGGTTTGTATCTTATTGTAATTATTTACATGTACACCCACATATACATAGCATAGAAAAACCCTAAGCAGGTATATTAATATTACTATGTGGACTTTCACTATCAAATTCTGTTTTAGATTATTCAAATGAAACCATCAACAGCTGATTGACCACACAGACCTTTTGCCATGAAACACACATGGCCTATCAGTATTAATAATGCTCCTAAAAGCTTTTACATTCAACCCTCCCATATTTAAAAGTCTTCACCTCTGTTCTAAATGTCAGTGATAATTCACAGAACAGCTGATGCTGTTTATTCACTTACGACTTAAGCCTTTAAAACAGTGAGAGAACAACAACACTTGCAGGTACTTAGCGTCGTTTGAGCAACATCAGCAGCCGAAACAGATGCTGGGTAAATGAAGATAAAACCAGACGGAGCTGAGAACGGGGTTTGTAATGGGTGATCAACGGCTGGATTTGCACAAGGTACTGCTCTGAGACCCACAGTCAGCTCAGTAATTGGTGCAGAACAAAGTACCTTTTGCAAGCTCATCCAGCTAATTGAATGGAAACGAGGAGCATATGGTACCTGATAGTGCTGTACTCTATGAAGTATTGTTTTGATGATGCATGCCACCTCACTGCAGAACAGTTCTGCTGGCGAGCAGAAGATTCCCTCGATAAACACCTTTCTGAGGTTTTGTGTTTTCATTCTGAGATTTCTGACATGCGAAAGCCCCCCCCCCCCCATTTATGTCCTTGTGACATACCATTCCTATTGAAAATAACTGATGAAAGCAGCATTTTCTGATGTAAACAGAACATCTAGGCACCCTAAGAAGAACTACGGTGGTCATTTCATTAGTATATACTTAAAAAAATAAGAAAATAGATATAAAAAAAAAATCCAAAGGGGCATTTTAACAGTAATTCCACTGAAGGACCATTTTGGTTCCCCAAACGTCCTTCCAGTGAACAGCTCTTAAAAGAACATGTATTTTACTCACTATGAAGAACACTTTAATAATCTAAAGAACCTTTTTCCACTATAATCTTTACTCCAGAGAGCAAACCATAAATGGGAATAGAGGACCTTTGTTTTAAGAGAGTAGCGCTTTTTACACTGCATGTTGTTTCAAAGCAGCTTTACAGAAAATAATGCATTAATATCTTAAGCATTTAAAATGTCAAGATTTTCTATAAAACAAAAATGACTTAAACGTCTGTCTGAAATCAGAATATAATGCATTAGGCATATATGAAGTACTTTTATTATGCTCCAGTTGTATTTTTTTTTTTTTTTGCCATTGTGGAGCAGTTCTCATGTAGTTTAATTATATTGCAAGGAAACCCAGAATATTGTTTATAAATTCACCTTTTATCAGAGTCATATCCTCGTGGGGGAGCGCTCTGTCTCAATGTACTTTCCCAGTCGTGCACTCTTCTCCAGTCCTTTCACTTTCTGTTTGTTTTCAAGTTGTTCTGTCCAAAATAGGCTTTTAATTTATAAAGAAAAAAAAAAGAATAATAAAAAATACAGCCACCTTTTGTATTCCAATAAAGATAGAAAACCATATTGAATTATATGAGAGTATACATATGGAATACAGATTACCCTGAAATGAGGTAAAAGCCGAACTGCCATTGATGTAGTCCATGATCATTGTTCCTTTAATTGGTGGCAGGATTAAATCATTTAGCCCAGTGCTTTAAGTTGGCCGGTAGGCACCGATACTCAGTACCACCACGTGTCGCCACCTCTCCATGTGCAGTTGTGCACAGAACGTGCTATTAGCGTACAGGTAGCCTACGTTCATTTCATTTGGGTATCGCAAATCATTTGAATCAGTTCGGGAGTTCGGAGCGGCTTCGTGGATCATTTAAATCAATTTGAGAGTTCGTAGCGGGTTCGCGAATCATTTGAGTCATTTTGGGAGTTCGGAGCGGGATCGCGAATCATTTGAGTCAGTTCGGGAGTTCGGAGTGGGTGCGCGAATCATTGGGTCAATTTGGGGATCGCAGATCATTTGAGTCAGTTTGGGAGCTCGGAGCGGCTTCGCGGATCATTTAAATCAATTCGAGAGTTCAGGTTCGCGAATCATTTGAATCAGTTCGGGAGTTCGTAGCGGGTTCGCGAATCATTTGAGTCAGTTCGGGAGTTCAAAGCGGGTTCGCGAATCATTTGAATCAGTTTGG
The DNA here is from genome assembly GCF_003368295.1 of Carassius auratus. Classification (NCBI taxonomy): domain Eukaryota; kingdom Metazoa; phylum Chordata; class Actinopteri; order Cypriniformes; family Cyprinidae; genus Carassius; species Carassius auratus. The sequence continues at coordinate 24,256 of NW_020528454.1, forward strand.
GGATCGGGAATCATTTGAATCAGTTCTGGAGTTCGTAGCGGGTTCGCGAATCATTTGAGTCAGTTTGGGAGTTCGGAGCTGGTTCGCGAATCATTTGAGTTAGTTTGGAAGTTTGAATGCAGTAATGCAGTAGTTCTTTCTAAGGGTGTTTTTTTTTTTTTTCAAAATCCTTTTGCACATTTTATTTATGTTCAGTAGTTCTTTCTAGCTCAAGCAAATCCACAAACTAATAAAAGGATTTATTATCAAGGTCGCCTGTTGACTGCTGTATATAAAAGCCCTTCAATATAGTTGTTGTTACCTCAGGGGATGAGGGGAGTTTTTTTTTTTTTTGCGTGTGGCTATAATAGAGTACCGGCACCTCTTTTGGGCTACTTAAAGCACTGGCCCTTAGTAAAGGTCAGCGCTCACCAAACAGACAGTGGATGAGAAAGGTGAAAGAACCCTTGGCCGGCATGAACAAAGTCGTACAGACACTGAGCTGAGAGACATGACCTTTAACTCAGTTACACACGGTGAGAGTGGAAACATGATGTTTGATGCTAGGTTAAATCCCTGTCACAACAAACTTGAGCTAACCTCTGTAAAATTTATGGGGAGGTGGGAAGTGTTGAATTTATGAATATTCCCAGGATGGCAAGGATTTAACAGTTGATGCTTTATTCTTTAGAGTAAAACTGAGAGTGGCAGAGAGAGAGTCCTTTTTTCTCTGGAGTAATCAGAAAAGATTTACATCAGCCTACCAATCTGAAGTCCACTGAAGGAAGGCCTGCTCACTTTGGGAGTTTCTCGCTTGAGTTACTCCTTATAGGGAAAGTATCTCACAGAAAGAGAACTGATGCATGTTTTACTTGCCAATGTGTTGACTCACTCACTTCACGAGTAAGATAAAACCATAAGTTCACATAATAAGGTCATAAAAAACAAAAATATGTTAACAATTTATCATGCGTGGTTAATCAAATGTTATTTAAATGATTAACGATTTTTTGCATCAATGCATCTCGTTTTTACACACACCTAAAAATTCCCTAGCTAAGCACTCGCTTATTGGTAAATGACAAAGAGGACCCTCTTTATGGGTAGCCTAATTTATTTATAAATCCAACCCTCGCAGGACATTTAACAAAAGACATTTGCACTCTTTGTATGGTGAAATCTAATTATCTTCAAAGCTTAATAGGTGTACTATCATCCACAAGCAAAACACTGTCATTCATGTTAATGCAAAAATTAGCGAGGCCAGTTTGCATTTCTAGTGTGCTCTAATGCAGTTTCAGAATATAAAATGAGTATCATCCACACAAATGGCACAACCTAATAATTATACATAGGCAAATTATTTAGTTTTGGATTAAAGGACCTTTGTTGATGTGTTACTGTCAAAAATTATACAATAAAGCATTATAATTGATTTACAGCCCTAGTTAACTCTAGAACTGGAAGTAATATCAACAACTGGCTTAACATTTACGTGGTGATTTATTTTTGGATCTTGCTGTGAGAACTTGTGACATTTTTTTTTTTTACCTCAAATTTCATTACAAATGAGTATAACCATAATTATGGTGAAAATATTATTTGAAATAAAATAAAAATAGTAAAAGTTGCCTTACAAAATCAAACAAAAAATTGGCCAGTCAAATTTATATTTGAAGAAAAGTATTTTTTTTCTTAACTGTACATAACTTAAAAATAAATAAATATCAATAACTTAACTGAGTCAGATGCATTAAGGTTGCTGCAGTTAATCTAGTGCATTATTTACAGTAAAGTTCTATAAAACATACTACAAATTCTATGAAATCTATTACATTCTAAACATTGCCATGTACAATCCACATACAATCCATTAACAATCCAGAATATAAACAGTTATTGCTGGAAAGGAGATAAACTGTCATGTTTACAGCATAAAATAAGGGTTGTTCATAATTGTCTTTCAACAGGAAACTTTTCCAGCAACTTCCTGTCAATGTTATTTGTCTGTACTTGACTTGAAGTTTATTTCACTCAGAGCAAGCTGCAAGAACAGTTTCATCTGTCACGAAAACCTGCGAGTGGTTTATTCCCTCTGACACCCTGACAGGATGAACACTATAATGACAGACACTGTGGAAGAGTATTGGGTCTCTGTGAGGAGGCAGACCCTCCACGGGGAATGAGAAAGAGACTGAAGCTGCAAACAAGCCCAACAAGGGATCTCTCATTTCCAGCCTCTGTTTGAAGGATTGATACCTGTCAGTTCACCCAGAAATGAGAATGTACTCACCCTCAGGCCTTCCAAGAGGAGGATGAGTTTGTTTCTTCATCTTAAAAGACTTGGAGAAATGTAGCATTACATCACTCGGTCACCAGTGGATGGGTGCCGTCAGAAGGATAGTCCAAACAGCTGATAGAAATGTCACAATAATCCACAGTAATATTATGAAGCATTGATACAATTATAACTATTTTGTATTTTAATATGTAATTAATTCCTGTAATGGCAAAGTTGAATATTAAGCAGCCATGAATTTTCAGTGTCACATGACCCTTTGAAATCATTCTGATATGCTGATTTGGTGCAGAAGACCCCGATTTGCATCAGAGAGTTTCCTACGGTCCTAAAACGTTGAAAAAACTGTGAAAGCATGAGGCTCATTGGCCAGTGGGTATTGGCCAGATCTCTGAGCAACATAAAGTCGCTGCGCACCGAGCTTTGTAATTATCCCGACAGACAAAATGCTGTCACAATCAATTCCATTATCAGTCAGCAAGAACATGCTGTAGATCATTCACGCTCCACCCAACGGAAGAGAGGCCATCTTTATTAACACAAAACAGCACACTGTTCGTTAGGTGAGACACGTTTACGCAGCAAATTGAGCAGCGGCGTGCCTGCAGGGGTCGACTGTAGAGGTTGTTAAAAGCTTCGAGCATGTCTGAACTCCCAGTGCAGGCAAAAGTCAGTGGACATTGTGGGCTGCTTTAGATCGTAATACAAAAAAGCTGCAGGGCATTTCTCTATGAGCCGGCCAGAATCTGCTTGAGATAATGATCTCAGGCCTCCTCGGGAGATTCAAGCAACATGATGCAATCACTGAAATCACGTCCTTTGTTTTGAGGACAGGGTGTCATTGGCTTTTCTTTCAACACTGTAGGAAAGAGCAGAGACAATTGTTATAACATTTTGCTCTTAAAAAAAGGCATGAACCTTTGAAACTTTCCCTCAAACATCTTTCATATATCAGCATTGATTTCCCAAATATCAATAACTTAACTGAGTGAGGTATATTTAAGGATACAACGTTGGTTTTACATTTGTACTGTAACTCCCCATGCCAGAATGGAACAATAATTTTGAAAATTGTCAGAAAATTCTCTTTACTTTTTTTCTTTTTAGAAAATGTTTGGCACACACCTTTAAAAGCTTTCCTCACACATATTAGCATATTAGAAAATAAGTAAAATCAATAAACATCAATAACGTAACAAATACATAAAAAGTGCTATAAAATGTACATACACTAGAATGTGACATTGAGATGATTTTAGCTAGGAATATTACAAGTAGCTACGAATAATATTCCAGCAACATGCAGAGTGCAAATTAAGTACAAAATAATCCAGTAATGTAATAATCCCAAAAACAGACGTCCCTTGAGTGAAAAAGAAGCCTAGAATAATGGACAGGCCAATGCATTCTAAAATTGGCTGCTGTCAACTTTTTGTGCCTTTCACCCTTATTTAAATTCTCTGCTGCTTCTTTTCTGGAAAGAACGTCATGCACACACTAATTCATGCGTAAATCTGTGCGAAAATTACACAGATGTTTTTTCTTGCTACAAACACATGCTCTGCCATCTGCGGTTGTGTCTGCTTAAAGTATTACAGTGTAATCATGAATGAAATATAAACACACGGTTCATATGTTGAAATAAGCCTCTTTAGATCAGGGTTTGTCTGCCTGGAAGCAGCTTCAAGCCAAGTTACATTTACACTAACTTTTTTGGTGCATATGCTTACAATTTACGTATAAAAAAAAAGAAAGAAAATAATAATAATAATATTAATTAAAGCTGCAAGCAGCATTTACGGGGTTCAAGCACATTAAGGCCTCTGAGGTGGTCTGAGCCAACCTGGACGTATGGATGACCGTTAAACACATCCAATATGGAGAATAGGCTGACAGACAGACACACGCACTGAAATTAAATGATTAAACTAGTTTTTAAGAGTTTGGATGTCATTTTCAGGTTTCACTGTAATCATAATGTGGCAAAATTTTAAAAACTGATAAGTCTGTATGAAGAAAATTGAAAACTTTAACAGTGAGATTTAAAACGTTGCAACAGTGGTTTTTTTTTATTGTTTGGGCATGAATTCATAAATCTTTTCAAAAGTACTGTTTCAATTTGCAGAATGAGCCCATTAGTGGTCTTCCGCTGCCATCTAGTGGTTATAAATTGCATTTACTCAAACAACACTGTTTTTAAACATAACTGTTATAGTATAGTGTTATGTTTTTTGCCCAATCTCTCTTAAATTTTACATACTTGTTTAGGATGAAATTAGGCATTATTTTACACAGTTTTGATAATTTGTGGGCTTTCTGTTTGTATTAATAGGCCTTTGTGTACACTATGAAAAGAACATATTAAAAAATTACTGGTTTATAGTTGTCCAAATAAAATTGTTCAACATGTTTTTGATAATTATTGACCTTCAGAGTCTAGAGAATTGTACTTCAGTGGTTTTATTGATTTAATTTTCAGCTTAAAGCCTTGGACTACTTTGCCAAAGTAACTTTTTTAAATAATCTTCAATATTTAATTAACAGCTTTATTGACAACATTGGTCTCAGAAGTTGTTCAGAATGAGGAGATCTATCATATGATATGAAGATCTAGTGTTTATGTGAATATATGAGCATTTTCAGACAATTTGAGGCCATTTACCATGTAAATCTTATGTTTTGAGACCTTTTCTACTGTTATAGCGCCACCTATGGTCCGATCTCCATGAAAATTTGCATGGTTGTTAAGGGTCAGCTGTTACATGTTTTCATCAAGTTTCATAAAGTTTTGAGTTTTCGTTTAGGTTTTATATGCTTTTGGGTATTTTTGTCACGCCCCTTTTCTAATTTAGCCAGTTATAGCTAACCAAAGGACAAAATTCTGAAAAAATTTTGATAATTATTGATCTAGAGAGTCCAGAGAAAATTACTGCAGTGGTTTGGTTTCGATCGGGTAAAAAACCTGGGACTAGTTCGCAAAAGTAGCTTGTTGACATATTTGTGAATTGCAATTGAACGATTTGATTGACATCTTCGCTCCTTGAGGCAAAGTTGTTCACAAAGAGGAGATCTATCATATGATATGAAGATCTAGTGTTTGTGTGAATGTATGAACATGTCCAACAAATTGTGATCATTTTCTATTGAAAATGTGTGTTTTTGAGGCTTTTTCAAATGTTATAGCGCCACCTATGATCCGATCTCCATGACACTTTGCATGCTTGTTAAGAGTCACCTGTTACATGTTCTCACCGAGTTTCATAAAGTTTTGAGTTTTCGTTTAGGTTTTATAGGCTTTGGGGTGTGTTTGGCCACACCCCTTTTCTAAATGACTGATTTAAAGCTAGCCAAACGACAAAATTCAACATTTTTTTGATAATTATTGATCTAGAGAGTCCACAGAATATTACTGCAGTAGTTTGGTTCCGATCGGACAAAAAACCTAGGACTAGTTCGCAAAAGTAGGTTTTTAACATATTTGTGAATAACAATTGAACGATTTGATTGACAGCAATGGTTCTTGAGGCAAAGTTGTGCATTATGAGGAGATCTATCAAATGATATGCATATTGTGTTGATATGTGAAACACCACGTGATTACAGAGCCATAAAACTCGTTAGCGCCAACTAGTGGCCGATTTCTTTCAAAATTTTTACAGACCTTAAGGTTCATGAGTCGAACGTACCCAGCGAGTTTCGTTCCGATCAACATCCGTTAACCCTTTCAAATAGGTGCTTAAAATTGTTTGGCCAATGGCGGCCATGTTTTTTGAGATATGCAAATGTCCTCATAGGTACTTGTGCCCCTTCAGACCAAGACACTGCATACCAATTTTCAAGTCGATCGAGCCAACGGTTGCCTAGTTATAGCCATTTATGTGTTTTTTCTATCTTATTGCGCCCCCAAGTGGCAGAGATGAGCAATTTTTTTTATTTGACCAAAGATTGAGCTCATACATATGTGTACCGAGTTTGGTGAAGATATCTCATTCCGTTCAAGAGTTATAGTTAAAATAGCATTTGGCTAACGTCAGCATAGACGCTTTTTGGCATACTGTTTCGCGTAAGAATTGAAATTTCAACTTTTTTTTGATAATTATTTATATTGAGTGTCCAGGGAATATTTCTGCAGTGGTTTCGTTCCGATTGGTTGAAAATCCTAGGACTAGTTCGCAAAAGTAGGTTTCGGATATAGCTCGATTTTGCGAGAAAACGGTGCGTCGTAGAGCAAAAAATGCAGCTGTACACTTTTGTTCGGGCTAACCCAAGGATTGCAACGATGCCTTGTTTTTGAGTCTACGGCTAACGGTTTACGACCTGCGGCCAAAAATGTCAAAAATTTTAGTTTTTTGCGCTGTAGCGCCCCCGTTAGGCCGATTGGGCCGGTTCTTTGTATCTGAGTAGCGAGCAAGACTACTACCATCTGACCAAGTTTCAGCTCTCTAGGCCTTACGGTTTGGGCTGCACGTTCAGTTTTAAGGCGGAAAAATAATAATAATTAAAGCTGCAAGCAGCATTTACGGGGTTCAAGCACTTAAGGGATCTTAGGTGGTCAGAGCCAACCTGGACATATATGGATGGCCGTTAAACACATCCAAAATGGAGAATAGGCTAACAGACAGACACACACACTGAAATTAAATGATTAAACTCGTTTTTAAGATTTTAGATGTCATTTTCAGGTTTCACTGTAATCATAATGTGGTAAAATTTTAAAAACTGATATGTCTGAATGAACAAAATGGAAAACTTTAACTCAATGAGATTTGAAATGTTGTAAGAGTGTTTTTTGTATTGTTTAGGCATTACATCCTTTCAACTGTACAGTTTAAGTTAGCTGAATGAGCCCATTAGTGGTTTTCCACTGCCATCTAGTGGTTATAAATGGCAATTTCTCATACATCAATGTGTTAATCCTTTTAACTCTTAGTGTTTTTTGCCCAATATCTCTTAAATATGGCATGCTCGTTTAGAATGAAATTATGCATTATTTTACACAGTTTTGATAATTTGTGGGCTTTCTGTTTGTATTAATAGGCCTTTGTGTACACTATGCAAATAACATATTATAAAATTACTGGTTTATAGTTGTCCAAATGCAATTGTTCAACATGTTTTTGATAATTATTGACCTTCTGAGTCTAGAGAATTGTACTTCAGTGGTTTTATTGATTTTCAGCTTAAAGCCTTGGAATACTTTGCCAAAGTAACTTTTTCAAATAATATTTAATATTTAATTAACAGATTTATTGACAAAATTGGTCCCAGAGGCAAAGTTTTTCAGAATGAGGAGATCTATCATATGATATGAAGATTTTGTTTTTGAGTGAATATATGTGCATTTTCAAACAGTTTGAGGCCTTTTACCATCTAAATCTTGTGTTATGAGACCTTTTCTACTGTTATAGCGCCACCTATGGATCAATCTCCATGAAACTTTGCAGCCTTGTTGAGAGTCACCTGTTACATGATTTCACCTAGTTTCATAAAGTTTTGAGTTTTCGTTTAGGTTTTATAGGCTTTGGGGTATGTTTGGCCACACCCCTTTTTCTAAATTACCCCTTTACAGCTAACCAAAGGACAAAATTCAACATTTTTTTGATAATTATTGATCTAGAGAGTCCACAGAATATTACTGCATTGGTTTGGTTCCGATCGGGCAAAAAACCTAGGACTAGTTCGCAAAAGTAGGTTTTTAACATATTTGTGAATAACAATTGAACGATTTGATTGACAGCAATGGTTCTTGAGGCAAAGTTGTGCATTATGAGGAGATCTATCAAATGATATGCATATTGTGTTGATATGTGAAACACCACGTGATTACAGAGCCATAAAACTCGTTAGCGCCAACTAGTGGCCGATTTCTTTCAAAATTCTTACAGACCTTAAGGTTCATGAGTCGAACGTACCCAGCGAGTTTCGTTCCGATCAACATCCGTTAACCCTTTCAAATAGGTGCTTAAAATTCTTTGGCCAATGGCGGCCATGTTTTTTGAGATATGCAAATGTCCTCATAGGTACTTGTGCCCCTTCAGACCAAGACACTGCATACCGATTTTCAAGTCGATCGAGCCAACGGTTGCCTAGTTATAGCCATTTATGTGTTTTTTCTATCTTATTGCGCCCCCAAGTGGCAGAGATGCGCAATTTTTTTTATTTTACCCAAAATTGAGCTCGTACATATGTGTACCAAGTTTGGTGAAGTTATCTCATTCCGTTCAAGAGTTATAGTTAAAATAGCATTTGGCCAACGTTACTATAGACGCTTTTTGGCATACTGTTTCGTGTAAAAATTGAAATTTCAACTTTTTTTTGATAATTATTGATATTGAGTGTCCAGGGAATATTTCTGAAGTGGTTTGGTTCTGATTGGTTGAAAATCCTAGGACTAGTTCGCAAAAGTAGGTTTCGGATATAGCTCGATTTTGCGAGAAAACGGTGTGTCGTAGACCCCAAAAAGGCGCCGTGCACTTTTGTTCGGGCTAACCCAAGGATTGCTATGATGCCATGTTTTTGAGTTTATGGCTAACGGTTTACGATTCACGGCCAAAAACGTCCAAAATTTTTGTTTTTTGCGCTATAGCGCCCCCGTTTGGCCGATTGGGCTGAGACTTTGATAAGTTCTCCCCAAAATGAGCTCTACGATCTGTCCAAATTTCAGCTCTCTAGGCCTTACGGTTTGGGCTGCACGTTCAGTTCTAGGGCGGAAGAATAATAATAATAATTAAAGCTGCAAGCAGCATTTACCGGGGTTCAAGCACATTAAGGCCTCTGAGGTGGTCTGAGCCAACCTGGATGCATGGATGACAGTTAAACACATTCAAAATGGAGAACAGGCTAACAGACAGACACACACACTGAAAGTAAATGATTAGACTAATATATGTATACTCTATAAGCATATGCACACACACACACACAGAAATACACACATATACATGCACAAACATTTTGTTGCAGATATAGGTATTTGAAATAAGTGATAGGTGACAATAAACTTATTGCAAGTCTTCTCTTTTTAAGAGTTTAGATGTCATTTTCAGGTTAAACTGTAATCACAATGTGGCAAAATAGTAAAAACTGATATATCTGTAAGAACAAAATGGAAAACATTGACTCAATGAGATTTAAAATGTTATAACAGTTACATTTTTAATGTTTTGGGATGAATTCATGAATCCTTTCAACAGTACTGTTCAACTTAACTGAATGAGCCCATTAGTGGTCTTCCACTGCCATCTAGAGGTTATAAATTGCATTTACTCAAGCAACACTGTTTTTAAACATAACTGTTATAGTGTTTTTTTTTTTTTTTGCCCAATCTCTCTTAAATTTTGCATGCTTGTTTAGAATGAAATTATGCATTATTTTACACAGTTTTGATAATGTGTGGGCTTTCTGTTTGTATTAATAGGCCTTTGTGTACACTATGAAAAGAACATATTATAAAATTACTGGTTTATAGTTGTCCAAATGCAATTGTTCAACATGTTTTTGATAATTATTGACCTTCAGAGTCTACAGAATTGTACTTCAGTGGTTTTATTGATTTTCATCTTAAACCGTATCACAAGTATGCCAAAGTAACTTTTTAAAATAATCTTGAATATTTAATTAACAGCTTTATTGACAACATTGGTCCCAGAGGCAAAGTTGTTCAGAATGAGGAGATCTATCATATGATATGAAGATTTAGTGTTTTTGAGTGAATATATGAGCATTTTCAAACAATTTGGGGCCATTTACCATATAAATCTTGTGTTTTGAGACCTTTTCTACTGTTATAGCGCCACCTATGGTCTGATCTCCATGAAACTTTGCATGCTTGTTAAGAGTCACCTGATACATGATTTCACTGAGTTTCATACAGTTTTGAGTTTTCCTTTAGGTTTTATAGGCTTTGGGGTATGTTTGGCCACACCCCTTTTTCTAAATTACCCGGTTACAGCTAACCAAAGGACAAAATTCAACATTTTTTTAATAATTATTGATCTAGAGAGTCCACAGAATATTACTGCAGTGGTTTGGTTCCGATCGGGCAAAAAACCTAGGACTAGTTCGCAAAAGTAGGTTTTTAACATATTTGTGAATAACAATTGAACGATTTGATTGACAGCAATGGTTCTTGAGGCAAAGTTGTGCATTACGAGGAGATCTATCAAATGATATGCATATTGTGTTGATATGTGAAACACCACGTGATTACAGAGCCATAAAACTCGTTAGCGCCAACTAGTGGCCGATTTCTTTCAAAATTCTTACAGACCTTAAGGTTCATGAGTCGAACGTACCCAGCGAGTTTCGTTCCGATCAACATCCGTTAACCCTTTCAAATAGGTGCTTAAATTTGTTTGGCCAATGACGGCCATGTTTTTTGAGATATGCAAATGTCCTCATAAGTACTTGTGCCCCTTCAGACCAAGACACTGCATACCGATTTTCAAGTTGATCGAGCCAACGGTTGCCTAGTTATAGCAATTTATGTGTTTTTTCTATCTTATAGCGCCCCCAAGTGGCAGAGATGCGCAATTTTTTTGATTTGACCAAAGATTGAGCTCATACATATGTGTACCGAGTTTGGTGAAGATATCTCATTCCGTTCAAGAGTTATAGTCAAAATAGTATTTGGCTAACGTTAGCATAGAAGCTTTTTGGCGTACTGTTTCGCGTAAGAATTGAAATTTCAACTTTTTTTTAATAATTATTGATATTGAGTGTCCAGGGAATATTTATGAAGTGGTTTGGTTCTGATTGGTTGAAAATCCTAGGACTAGTTCGCAAAAGTAGGTTTCGGATATAGCTCGATTTTGCGAGAAAACGGTGCGTCGTAGACCCCAAAAAGGCGCCGTGCACTTTTGTTCGGGCTAACCCAAGGATTGCAACAATGCCATGTTTTTGAGTCTACGGCTAACGGTATACGATTTACGGCCAAAAATGTCCAAAATTTTTGCTTTTTGCGCTGTAGCGCCCCCGTTAGGCCGATTGGGCTGAGACTTTGATAAGTTCTCCCCAAATTGAGCTCTACGATCTGTCCAAATTTCAGCTCTCTAGGCCTTACGGTTTGGGCTGCACGTTCAGTTCTAGGGCAGAAGAATAATAATAATAATTAAAGCTGCAAGCAGCATTTTACCGGGGTTCAAGCATTTAAGGCATCTGAGGTGGTCAGAGCCAACCTGGATGTTTGGATGACATTTAAACACATCCAAAATGGAGAACAGGTTAACAGACAGACACACACACTGAAAGTAAATGATTAGACTAATATATGTATACTCTATAAGCATATGCACAAAGACACACATATACATGCACAAACATTTTGTTGCAGATATAGGTATTTGAAATAAGTGATAGGTGACATAAAATTATTGCAAGTCCTCTCTTTTTCAGAGTTTAGATGTCATTTTCAGGTTAAACTGTAAACATAATGTGGCAAAATTGTAAAAACTGATACATCTGTATAAACAAAATGGAAAACATCAATTCAATGAGATTTAAAATGTTATAACAGTTAATTTATTAATGTTTTGGCATGAATTCATGAAAACAGTACTGTTTAACTAGCTGAATGAGCCCATTAGTGGTCTTCCGCTGCCATCTAGTGGTTATAAATTGCATTTACTCAAACAACACTGTGTTTTAAAACATAACTGTTATAGTGTTGTAATTTTTTTTTTGCCCAATCTCTCTTAAATTTTGCATGCTTGTTTAGAATGAAATCATGCATTATTTTACACAGTTTTGATAATTTGTGGGCTTTCTGTTTGTATAAATAGGCCTTTGTGTACACTATGCAAATAACATATTATAAAATTATTGGTTTATAGTTGCCCAAATGCAATTGTTCAACATGTTTTTGATAATTATTGACCTTCAGAGTCTAGAGAATTGTACTTCAGTGGTTTTATTGATTTTCAGCTTAAACCGTATCACAAGTATGCCAAAGTAACTTTTTTAAAATAATCTTGAATATTTAATTAACAGCTTTATTGACAACATTGGTCCCAGAGGCAAAGTTGTTCAGAATGAGGAGATTTATCATATGATATGAAGATTTAGTGTTTTTGAGTGAATATATGAACATTTTCAAACAATTTGAGGCCATTTACCATATAAATCTTGTGTTTTGAGACCTTTTCTACTGTTATAGCGCCACCTATGGTCTGATCTCCATGAAACTTTGCATGCTTGTTAAGAGTCACCTGTTACATGATTTCACGAGTTTCATAAAGTTTTGAGTTTTCCTTTAGGTTTTATAGGCTTTGGGGTATGTTTGGCCACACCCCTTTTTCTAAATTACCTCGTTACAGCTAACCAAAGGACAAAATTCAACATTTTTTTAATAATTATTGATCTAGAGAGTCCACAGAATATTACTGCAGTGGTTTGGTTCCGATCGGACAAAAAACCTAGGACTAGTTCGCAAAAGTAGGTTTTTAACATATTTGTGAATAACAATTGAACGATTTGATTGACAGCAATGGTTCTTGAGGCAAAGTTGTGCATTATGAGGAGATCTATCAAATGATATGCATATTGTGTTGATATGTGAAACACCACGTGATTACAGAGCCATAAAACTCGTTAGCGCCAACTAGTGGCCGATTTCTTTCAAAATTCTTACAGACCTTAAGGTTCATGAGTTGAACGTACCCAGTGAGTTTCGTTCCGATCAACATCCGTTAACCCTTTCAAATAGGTGCTTAAAATTGTTTGGCCAATGGCAGCCATGTTTTTTGAGATATGCAAATGTCCTCATATGTACTTGTGCCCCTTCAGACCAAGACACTACATACCGATTTTCAAGTCGATCGAGTCAACGGTTGCCTAGTTATAGCCATTTATGTGTTTTTTCTTTTATAGCGCCCCCAAGTGGCAGAGGTGTGCAATTTTTTTTATTTGACCAAAGATTGAGCTCATAGATATGTATACCGAGTTTGGTTAAGATATCTCATTTCATTCATGAGTTATAGCCTGTTGCGTAAAATTGGTCCTCGACTTTCGGACATTTTGGCGTCCCATTACGACAGTGAGTCGAAATTTCTACTTTTTTTTGATAATTATTGATACTCACTGGACAGAGAACATTTCTGCAGTGGTTTGGTTCAGATTGGGCGAAAAACCTAGGACTAGTTCGCAAAAGTAGGTTTTGGACATACGTCAAGTTTGCGAAAAAACGAGGCCTCCTAGACCCAAATTCAGAGTGACCGTTTTTAATTTCGCATGACCCACGGATTCCAGAAATGTAAAATTTTTGGCTCTATCACAAGCGGTTTAGGAGCTATTAGCAAAAACGCATTTTCGATCACTGTAGCGCCCCCTATTGGCCAATTGGGCTGAGACTTTGATAGGTTCTCCCCAAATTGAGCTCTATCATCTGACCAAGTTTCAAGTCTCTAGGCCTTACGGTTTGGGCTGCACGTTCAGTTCTAGGGCAGAAGAATAATAATAATAATAATAAAAATCCTAACAATTACAATAGGGTTTCAGCACTGCGTGCTTGAACCCCTAATAATAATTAAAGCTGCAAGCAGCATTTACCGGGGTTCAAGCACATTAAGGCCTCTGAGGTGGTCTGAGCCAACCTGGATGCAACGGATGACATTTAAACACATCCAAAATGGAGAACAGGCTAACAGACAGACACACACACTGAAAGTAAATGATTAGACTAATATATGTATACTCTATAAGCATATGCACACACACACACACAGAAAGACACACATATACATGCACAAACATTTTGTTGCAGATATAGGTATTTGAAATAAGTGATAGGTGACAATAAACTTATTGCAAGTCTTCTCTTTTTAAGAGTTTAGATGTCATTTTCAGGTTAAACTGTAATCACAATGTGGCAAAATAGTAAAAACTGATATATCTGTAAGAACAAAATGGAAAACATTGACTCAATGAGATTTAAAATGTTATAACAGTTACATTTTTAATGTTTTGGGATGAATTCATGAATCCTTTCAACAGTACTGTTCAACTTAACTGAATGAGCCCATTAGTGGTCTTCCACTGCCATCTAGAGGTTATAAATTGCATTTACTCAAGTAAATCTGTTTTTAAACATAACTGTTATAGTGTTTTTTTTTTTTTTTTGCCCAATCTCTCTTAAATTTTGCATGCTTGTTTAGAATGAAATTATGCATTGTTTTACTTAGTTTTGATAATGTGTGGGCTTTCTGTTTGTATTAATAGGCCTTTGTGTACACTATGAAAAGAACATATTATAAAATTACTGGTTTATAGTTGTCCAAATGCAATTGTTCAACATGTTTTTGATAATTATTGACCTTCAGAGTCTACAGAATTGTACTTCAGTGGTTTTATTGATTTTCATCTTAAACCGTATCACAAGTATGCCAAAGTAACTTTTTAAAATAATCTTGAATATTTAATTAACAGCTTTATTGACAACATTGGTCCCAGAGGCAAAGTTGTTCAGAATGAGGAGATCTATCATATGATATGAAGATTTAGTGTTTTTGAGTGAATATATGAGCATTTTCAAACAATTTGGGGCCATTTACCATATAAATCTTGTGTTTTTGAGACCTTTTCTACTGTTATAGCGCCACCTATGGTCTGATCTCCATGAAACTTTGCATGCTTGTTAAGAGTCACCTGATACATGATTTCACTGAGTTTCATACAGTTTTGAGTTTTCCTTTAGGTTTTATAGGCTTTGGGGTATGTTTGGCCACACCCCTTTTTCTAAATTACCCGGTTACAGCTAACCAAAGGACAAATTCAACATTTTTTTAATAATTATTGATCTAGAGAGTCCACAGAATATTACTGCAGTGGTTTGGTTCCGATCGGGCAAAAAACCTAGGACTAGTTTCGCAAAAGTAGGTTTTTAAACATATTTGTGAATAACATTGAACGATTTGATTGACAGCAATGGTTCTTGAGGCAAAGTTGTGCATTACGAGGAGATCTATCAAATGATATGCATATTGTGTTGA
>NW_020528455.1:0-17310 GCF_003368295.1 Carassius auratus
AGGTATGATTGAACAAACTGTGCTGTAGCTTTATTGTGCCACACATGGCCTCATACTAAGCTCTGTAGATCCTTCATCTTAATGAAACACTGCTAGGATACTCTAAACCCAACATACATGCCAATAAAAATTCTCTCAGTCTTTCTGCAGAACACTAAGACAGAAAGAGAAACAAAGAAATGGAGAGACAGAGCGAAATAGAAAGGGAGACCGTGCACAGCTGTGACTAATACTGAATTATCTACTCTGTTACTTTCTGTTTACAGGCATTCTTAGCCTCGGCAATATTGTATTGTTTGCAATTAAATCTCATTTCAATTTGCACTACACAGATAGAGTCCTCCAGTGTTGAGCTGATGGGCCTCCACACATTCCCAAAACTATTCTGACATTACTGAAATTGTGTGTTTCCGATGGAGTCTTTATTCAGAAAGTGTATATGTTGGTTCGTTACTGCTGAAGGATGCACACCACACTGCTCTTAATGGTTAGGATTCATGCTTCGAGCAGCAGCAAGACACATCTCTAATTAATAAAACACACATGATCTAAACAGGTTCAGGTTCTTTAAATGCTCCTATATGCCAGCATGCCAGAGAGTGATTGAGATAATGACTAATGCATGCATAGTGCATGGATCACTCTGATGAGAGCAGAATAATGATGACAATGATGGTAATGTGATTATGACGAATAACTAAGTACTCGCTTCCTGTGGTGTATGAGGCAGGAGGGCAACGCTATGCTGTTAGAGATAAATATGTAGTTAAAGCACAATGAGAATCAAACGCATGATCACACGAAAGGACAAATAATCCAGGAAAAGAGCTCTAGATGGATTGTAAAGTTTCTTTAGAATGGAACTTCAAAGATTATGATAACAGGTGTAACTCGATATAAAAAACGAATTTAAATTTAGTTTGTGAACGGATGAAAAATGGAAATGTGTGAAAGAACATGCTACTCAGTCTTAAACAGCTACATTCCCCATCATTCTCTGTGACACCACAAGTATGAAAATGCTGCATCAGCTTCATAGCACACTACTCATTCACACTACTGTTTAAAAGTTGACTGGATGCCACTGGAATGTAATCTATGATTCAATGAAGCTTAATAAAAATTCAAATATGCACAAACTGATCAAACACATCATTGTTTTACCCAGACTGAAGGGGTAGGCTTATTTAGTTAGTGTTAATGGCTAACCACATATCGAACATATCTACACACATCTACATTTCACTTCACTTCATTATACAGAAAGCTAGTATATTGCTCTCTTTAAAAGGTCATACTGTCACGCTAGTTCTGCTGGTATTGTGTTGTTTGTACCACATATTACCTTTAACATGTGCAACGAAAACCTACGTATATGACTGAGAAACAACACTGTGAAAATTTTCAGTTGGTGTGTGATCTAAGCACCTATTTACACATCTGAAAACATGAATTCATGAACTCAAGACATTTAAAAGAATTACAAAATCTAATGCCAAAATCAATATGGCCCTTAAAAACAGAGCGAGAAAGGAAATGGATATTAACATTATCATCACATTACGTATGAACACATTTAATTATTACCTGCAGAATTAAATATAAAAATTTACACACAGGCAAGAACACGGTCCCCCCATCCTAAAGAAGTCACAGAACAGACTTTTTGCTCTGTTTTAGCACATTAGTCTATCTATCAGCAGACTGATATTTTATACATGAGCTGGGGGATGGATGCATTTAAATAAAAGTTCATAGGTTTGTGCAATACAAGTAAAGCTGTTGAGTTTTTGTTTGCTGCAAAATAGTTATATCATTCATGCATGTTTGTTAGTAAAACCTATAGTTCCAGAAGTCATTTGTGTTTAGCTGTGAGTGCTCTAGCACAGTCTGGAACTCATCTGTGTATGTTTACTGTTGTCCACAACTCATTCCTGAGGAACAAAGGAACAGTCGAACCTCACTGAAGTAAGCAACACTAGGGATTTCAGCCAAAGAAAAGCTTAATGACTGTCACATGTGCCGTCATGGAGATAATGAAAATATTTAAGACTGTTACGAAAATGAATGTTGACAAATAAAAAAAAACATGAAAACATGAAGATAGGACTAGAAAAATAGCACTGCTAGATTATGATGCATCAATATTATTGAAAAAGAGTCAATTAAAGGAATAGCTGCATGAGGTGAAGAGACGAACTCTAAAAAACTGAAGCCCATTCTGTGCCACCTCCTATGAGATTAATCAGAGAGGCTATCCTAGACACACAACATAAATGTACAATTGCAACTTCTACATGCACGAAAGGATGCAAATACAAGTTAACTAATGCCCGCGTTTCCACCGAAATTACCTGGAACATTTGTACCAGGAACTTTTTTTCCCAGGAACTTTTTCCCCCCAGACCTGTTGCTTTCTGCGTTTCCACCGCGGTGTAAAGTACCGGGTAGATTAGGCAAATAGACTGGTGACGTAGGTCTGCACGCGTTTCTCAATACAAAGTACCGCTGATTTAAAAAAAAAAAAAAACAGATTTTGGACGTGCATCATCGGTAGTTAGTTCTGACTTCGTGCATTCGACTGGGGAGTGTGATGTCCGCGACGACACGAATCCTGTAATTTTCCTCTCTGTATATTTACAATAAAATGAAATAGGATATCAAATACCACTGCCTCCTTTGGTTTTCATTTAAGCATAATAACAGCTGCAGAAATGTACTTAGTTCATGGATATGTGTATATGCAGCTATTACAATGAAACGAAATATTATAGAAATTTGCCTTTTTTAATTTTAATTTTAACATATAGATAAATTGAATACAGACCAAAGAAAACCTGTTAGATTTACCCCGCAGCTGAATTATATGTTATGTTTTAACCACTAAAGACACATCAGAGTCAGCGGCACATATCAGAAGGTCTAGCCGAAGTGAGGCTGCTCTCAGCGGATAGATGATCACTGAGCTCCCGCTGATTGCCGTGAGCTCACTGTCTACGAGATCGGCGAAACATTTTTAAAATAGGTGCTGTCTTTATAAATAAACCATAGATTTGAGTTTTAAACAACTACATTCTCGGCTGAAATATTTTTAAAATTACATTTCATGACACAACAACAGTAATATTTTGAAAATGTTGATCCAAATAAATGGTGGTTGAAATCACAATGCTGCGTGAACTCAACCAATCAGCATGTTTAGCGCCAAAGTCCCGCCCCCGAAAGTTTCAGAACTTTGAAAAAGTACCACCTCGCCAGCAGAAACTTTCTGAGGGGCATTTTTTTACCCGGAACTTTATTTAGTTCCTGGTTCCTGCACTGGAAACACCACTAAGTACCAGGCCAAAGTCCCTAGTTCCTGAGTAAAGTTTCTGCGGTGGAAACACGGCATAAAGCTAAGTTGATATTTCCAGAGAGTGTAACGCCTGCTGTGGATGT
Source organism: Carassius auratus (assembly GCF_003368295.1). Classification (NCBI taxonomy): domain Eukaryota; kingdom Metazoa; phylum Chordata; class Actinopteri; order Cypriniformes; family Cyprinidae; genus Carassius; species Carassius auratus. The sequence continues at coordinate 3,439 of NW_020528455.1, forward strand.
GCTCTTCCCAAAGCAGTGCGCTGAAACATGGGCAAGGAAAGCAAAAAGAATTCACGACATTCAATAATGTTCCCGTTATACATGTTGAAATACTGTTAAAAAAAATAATTCTAAGAGCCAAAAAAAAAAAAAACTATTGCATTATTAAGATCATCCGAATTTTTGAAAAGAGACACCAAAGCAATATTACCGTCTCAACTAACACAGCAATTATCATTAATATCAGGCATTGCATTTGAGCTGAAACTGTGAATAAAATCCACCCTGCAGCTCCTTGCTAGTGAGTTAATAAACTCAGACAAACACATCATCTAGTAGAATGATCAGATATATATACCCATAACAACTAATGCGCAAGTGAACTTGACCGTATACTGATGTGTAATTTATTGTGGATGCGCTCTTCCCTTAAAAGCGCACTGAAAAACGGGCCACTAAAGCACAAAGAATTTACAATATTCTATAACAATCATGTTCTCATTGTAATGTTATGTATGTGACAGAGTGATGCTGCACATATTGCACTTAACTGTATTTAATGATCAAATTGATTCCAGGCCTAACAAATCAGACCTCAGATACCGCCCAAAATCAGAAAAAAAAGACAAACATCATTTCAGGGCGATCTTCGTTTTATGATTAATCTCGCTGTCATGTCTCGAGTACTTGTGACCATTCCTGAACCTTAATAAGAATAAAAATCATCTTTCTAAAACATTGCAAAATAAATGTACAAATAAAGTAATTATTGTAACTATCATATATTCACACATACATATACACACATACATATATATACATACATATAAATATATGAGTAAATAAAATAATTATGAGCAGTACATTTCCACAACTCTAGCTATTTGGACCACTGCAATGTGTGCTCTAGAGAATTTGGGTGCCATAGTGTGTACTCATGATTTCAACACTATGCAAATGACAGTGAGAGAGACAGTTTGGGAAATGAGAGACAGACTGTGGTTGGTTGTGGGGATTGGCAGTCTATTTGAACATCACTCCTCAGGCAAACGAACACACGAATGCCAAACCAGCCAACACCATTAAAATGCTAATGTAGAGAAAAATGGGTCCGCACATCTCTACAGTTGCCGTACATCACACAGATCTACAGATACACACTGTTCTAAAAAAACACACCACTAAAATATGCATGAACATACACTCGCCTCGCTATCAAAATCTCAAAAACTCACCAAGACTCGTAGGTTTAATGAGCTCATCCAGTACATCATAGAATGGAAGCCGTTGAAGTTTGACATCAGGGTGTACGGGATGCAGGTTCGTGGGGAGGCGGGGCAGTCCCAGCTCGTGTTTGGGCCCGAGAAGGGAGATTGGGAGCAGAGGGGATGGGGGCGCTCTGTGCCCATCAAATCCCAACTGTGTGAGGCCAGGGGGCAAAGAGGCAGCGGTGGGGTGGACTCCAGGCAGGGCCAACTCTGTTGGGGACACCAGCTTGGTGGGAAAGCGTCGTCTGTAGAGCTCCTTGATCTTCATCTGGACGGCAGGGCTGCAGCCGGCTTTAAGGAGGTGTAAGGCTTTAGTCAGGAGCTCGTGCTTTCGTCCATGTTTGTTTCTGCCTGCGTAGCCCAGAAGAACCTGCAGCTCTGACACCCGCAGGCTCATCACCATTTGCTACAGGAGAAGGAAAGAAAGAGAGCGGCAGAAATTAACACGCACATGCTGAGCCAACTCGATCACAACATCACACTTCCAGCGCCAAACACACTTCATTTGCATAGGCCAAACTGTTTACTGGGCAAACACACATACACATACTCACAGCTCAGACACTCATCAGAAGGCACACACAAACCAAAACACACTCAAATACAAACACATCTCTCACACAGACACACACACAAATGTTCCCTCAGGCTAGGATAGTTCAGTAATGGTCTAAGCTAGCAGCCCCAAACACACACAAACACAACGGAAGTGTCACATTCCACAGGCAAGAAAACGAGACGGAAAAACAAACAATGCAGAGCAAAGACAGGTAATGAACACACTACCATTCTTAATAATAAACCATTCTTCTCACATGCTATCTATTTGACTGATGTGTGTGTTTCCTGGCGAGGTTGCAGAGATGGTCTTGTCATTTCTCAATATGCGTTTTTATGCGACTTTAGCAAATTAGCTCAAAAGGCAAATATTATTAATTAATCACACCTTGATATAAATAATTATAAATATTTGGATCCAACTAATGGAATTAATATTAGCGATAGCGAACACCCGGTGTTAATCATTATTAATTCTAAGAAATGTTTATTTACCGTGTATAGAAAATAACATACTTGTTATACAATACTATTCAAAGCATGTAGCCAAAATCTGCATGATTAGAGACTCTGAGATACAAACAAGACTTTATTAACTACACTAAACACTTAAACTTTCTAACACACACACACACATAGTTCGGATAGAGAGCTTAAGCAGAGTATAGGAAATCAAGCAGTTATAGTATTGAGATTCAGCAGATCAACAGCCTTGAGCAAACCATCAAAACCACCGTTTCTTAGTTCTAACACACCCTTCTTTAAAATGGATGGGACTACTTAATTTAATTGATCAAATAATGAGACTTGCATACTTGCATGTATTGTCTGTTTGAAAAAAAGTGTCCTGATGCAGTTTGTTGAGGCTCTAGTTGATCTTGGCTGAATTTTTTCTTGATGAAAGAGAACCAGCTGAAGTCTGAGGATCTTTGCTGAATGGAAAGTCAAGGCCACAGCCTGGCACAAACTTAGGAGTCATTGGAAGACTTCTAGCACAATCTAAACTCTGACCTAATCTTGTGATCAGTGATCTCTAAAGTGTGTAGATGTCACATCCTCAGGATTTGACTGAGCCAATGAGGAATGGTAACTCTGGAGGGACATTTTTGTCTTCTATAAGGGTGTTTTGCAAATGAAATAGGATTGGCTGTTGAAGAAAAAAATCTTCAAGATTCTTATAATACTAATGTGTCACAGAGTAAGATAAATGTAATGTAAATAAACAAATAGGAAATATAATTTGGAGCTCACAAATGCCAAGCAGACATATGTGCGTTCTTGCTTATTTAAAGGGATACTCCACTCCAAAATGAAATTGTTGTCATTAATCACTTGTTTAATGACAAAATTTTCTTTAAGTAATAATAAAACATTGATTCAAGGTGTACTATATAGGAAAACCACTATCAAAGAACATATGATTATATAGGATACATGATTGCACATGTCTCAGTGAATTGTAGACACAAAGTTCTGGATTATGCATGTTTATTCATAGAATGGTATGTCTATGAATTCATGAGGTGGAAAGAGTGTCTTTCAAAGGGTCTGTTCCATTGCACATAGCATCTTTCCACATACTTTTTAGCAATAAAGAGTCTTATCAGATGGTAGCTCTGGTAACTGAGCCCTCTTAGAGTGATAGATTACTTTCAGGGGATGGTTCACGGAACTCACAGAGTGGGTTTTAAAGATTATTTTTTAAATATAACAAATAATTGTGTGTCTGATCGGCCCAGCCGTTCTCATATAGTACATCATCCTCAAAGGTCAAAGTTCAATTACAACACTCAAGAACACAAATAAAGACTACACAGATGTGTTCTTGATATCGAGGATGCACCAAATACAGGCGAGAGAAGCAAACTGTAAGAAATTCCAGATGGAAGCTTGCAAGCTGTTAAACTTTGTTTCATGCATGCAAAAGCATGACTGCTTGTGAAAGTAAACATGTCGTTTATTTTTGCAGTAATCTTATAGTGAAAAAGACCTGAAGAAAGCCTGCAGTGTTTTTTAGTGGCATATTAAAAAGAATCTTAACATTGACAGAGCACTATTTACACAAATACATGCAGTAAAATAAAAAGAATGCAAGTATTTAATTAGTTAAGATGACGCCTCGATCTGTGATTTTATTGTGCATTGGGTGGTACTGTCCTGCTATTTAAAATGTGCTAGGATGGTCAGATGAGCAACAAGACATCTCCATTCTCACAAAGATGCTTTGTGTGTCCTCGTGTCATTCTGAGGTTGTTCTTTGAGGGTAGCCTGGCAAGACCGGTCTCCATGAGAATGCAAGCCCATTGTCTGCCTTCTTAGAATTGAGAAACATCCTCTGTCATCATTTACTCACCGGCATGTCAGTCCAAACCTGTAAAGAAGTGAAAAACGTGCCAGTATATGTCCATACAATGAAATTCAGTGGGGTTCAGTGTTGCTATAGACCCCACTGGCTTTCACTATATAGACCAAAACAGTAAAAATATGTTTCAGAATATCATTTCATGTTTCACAGGTGAAAGTTATACAGGTATAATGCCATAAGGGTGAGTAAATGATGACAGAATTAGAATGTGGGGTGGAACTATACGTTTAACCATTTACGTTTTGAAACTGCTATATTCCTAAGCAACTTCTGTTTGCATTCTTTCCTGTGTAAATATATGTTAGTTTCTCCTTTGGACAAGACATTAGTTTAGAATAAACCAGACAATGAAAAAAGCTTACAATGCACTGATTAACAACTCAATCCCTGTGCTGCACACAAGAACAAATCGGAACAGATGCGCATACAACTAAGAGCCTGCCAGACAGTCCTGAATAAAACACATGATGCATTTCTGCTTTAAAATGAGGAGAAGATAGCAGAGGAGAAAGAAAGAGACAACAGTGGGCATGAGAGAGAGAGAGAGAGAGAGAGAGAGAGAGAGAGAGAAATATATATATGGGGGAAGGGCAGAGATATGAGCTACCCAGCTTCCAAACCAAATGAATTTGAACACACACACGCAGACACACACACACACACACACACAGAGAGAGATGGCTCAAGTAAAAATCCTCAGCAGGCATAATGCTGTTTGAAAGCATAGTCTGTCGAAAAAATGTGTAGTGACTGCAGCTTACAAGAATGACTCAAATTTCCCCCTATAATAAGCGCTGCTATAATTGTCATGCACATTTTATCAGTAAAGCTGGTTCTGTGATTAGTAGTAAATCTCCATCACCTGTTTTCAGGTGGAGCAGCATTCACTACACAGAGCTGTAGTTCTCTGACAAGCTATTCAGAATCGCTTTCATAATCACAGACGATTTAATTGTAAAAATATGAAATCGACAAAATTGTCAATTTTGACAAAAGCTGACTGCGTATCTTCTCTGTGAACTACGGCTCTGTGTAGTAAATGCTGCTCCATCTGAGAGCATGTGAAAACACCACATTTAATAACATTTTAACTCCAAACTCACTTCATAACGTCAGACAAGTGTTTGAAATAAAATCTGTGAGATGATGTGGCTTCTTAAACAGAATAATTAAGGCCCATAATATTCAATTGTATACTAAGCAGTGATAGTACTTGTACTTGTATTATGATGAAAATTGTAATAAGAAGATCACAGAACTGTGCTTCACTAAAGAGATGCATGATAATCGCTGCTTCTGCCTTATCGCGATTCATCGCCTTTGCGATTTAATTCCGATTAATTGTGCAGCTCTACCTATAACGGCCCATAACAATCCAATCAGTCATTAATTCACTTACTGATCCATCATACTTGTGTGTGTGTGTGTGTGTGTGTTTGTGTGTGTGTGTGTGAGAGAGAGAAAGAGAGAGAGAGAGAATGAGAATGTATGTTTGGGCTTATGAGTCTGAACAGTTCAAATGAAATGGGGAAAAAGAGAAAAAGAGAGAGATGGAGGTTCCTGACCATGAGCGCACACATTGCATCTGTCAACTGCTTCAAATGTCTGTCAGTTCTCTCTCTGAGGCACACTTGCTTTTTCACATATCCAGGGTGTCAAAGTACAGTCTTGTTTTAACAATCAAATAATGCAATAATGAGTGTACTGAAGACATCCTGAAAAAATAAGCTCAGGTCCAATCATAATAAAGGAGTTAGCGGTGATTAAATTACATTCCAGGAATCAGATATCATAGGGAGTGAGACGCATTGTGAAGCATTTTGTAGATCCACACTGAACCCAAATCTGATGCATATATAAACAGACAGCAGGATGTTTACCGCTTACAGCCTACTGTATTTAACCACATTTTGATGTTGTTTGAGCTGGAAGTCATGTGGGTACAAGACTTGTTGTCAAATCAGCTCAGACAGTTCGCAACGTGGTTGGAAAAGTTCTGTATTGATGCTATGTATGAGAAGGAAAGCCTTAAAAGGAATGCTTTGAGACACTTTTGAGACCCTTCATATAATGTCAACACACCACTTGACAGTTGCAGTATTAAGTCTAGAAAACCATGATTCAAATTAGATTAAAATACAGAATTCACCAAGCACCTTTGTGAGCAGCCAAGAGTATACCTGCATGACATTCATGTTTGGTTCACATGAATTTCATTCCTCTGACTTTCCTCACCAAAGTAAACCGCCCACATATCGCTCTCTCTCACTCTCTCTCTCTCTCTCTCTCTCTCTCTCTCTCCTACACTCAAAACCCTCATCACAGCCCAGTGGGTCTAATGTTATACAGCCATTAACAACCAACTAATACAGCAAATGTCACACAACACCAAACCTCAGGTGTCAGCAAGTAAAGGTCCAGGTTGTGCAAGTGTCTTCGTCAGATACGGCCACCCTGCTGAGGTTTTTCCTGCACAACGCTGTGTCATATGAGTTTGAAAGTGGTTCAACAGCACCAGCAGCACTCTAAAACCCACAGAGAAGAGAAACAAAGATGTGCACTTGATGTCTGCAGAGTCGATCAGCTTTGTTCAAATAGTTAACTGATATGAATAATAGGTTGAGTGCTAAAAAAATGTCTACAAAGCTAATTCATTCTTTCCAATTACCTGTAAAGTGGACTTAATGGTATCTTCCCATCAGACTACAAATCATAGGGAGCATGCATGTTGAGGTACTACATCATCACAGTCAGGAAATATTTCATGTAAAATTTCACTGAAGCACCGTATTTCCTGTACTTCCAGATGGAAGTGATCATCCCGATCACCTCGGAGTGTGGACTTGAGTGAGCAGGGCACGTGCGTGCCATTATGTAGACATTTTGGAATGCACTTGGCAAAGGGAGCGACAATTTCAGATCACTTCCATTTGGAATTTGCCCGTGAACCATGAGGTACACGATACGCATACCATAACACCCCTATTATAGCTTTTAACATTATCATCACTGTAAGACACACTATCATTCAAAATGTTGGGGTCTGTAAGAGTTTTTAATGTTTTAGAAAGAAGTGTCTTATGCTCACCGAGATAGCATTTATTGGATCAACAATACAGTAAAAACAGTACTAGTGTGAAATATTATTACAATTAGAAAAAATCTGTACTCCACTTTATTTTGGTGATTCCAGTCTTCAGTAAAATACATGATCTTTTTTAGAAATCATTCTTATTTGCTGATTTGAAACTTTTATTATCAATGATGAAAACATTTTTTCCCTAATATATATATATTTTTATGGAAACCATGAAACATCTTTTTCTGGATTTTCATTGGATTTTGGGGGGGAAAATAATTTAATGTCTTTTTTTTAATTGTCTTATAACAATGTCAGTTCTGATCAATCTTTTGCATGCATGTTAAATGTCTTACTGACCCCACGCTTTTGGATAGTAATGAATTTAAGACTTTTTCAGACTTTAATTAAAATAATAAATAAACTAATAAACTGACTAACCTTTTATTTTAGTTTTTTTTTAGTTTATATGAATAACATACGCAAATAAATTCAAACATATACAAGTAAAATAATCATGATCATGTTCCATCATCATCCCCCAAACACCTAATCCATGTGACCATGTGTCTGACTCTGATATAGTTCCACAGAATGAACTGTGCCATGAAATCCCCTGCACAGTGTGTAGGGAGCAGTGAAGACTGTGTAGGGAGTCTGTGAATCCGAATGCAGCTGGAATCTGACCATCTACTGAGGAAGTCCGTGTATTTATAAATCCATCCAAAACAAATAGAATAAAGGTTATGACTGCTCAGCGTACAACCAAAAAGAACCTACATTATTTTCTTCTCTGAGGCTAATTTATGGGTTGGTGCAGTTGTCTCGGGGGCAACATAGAGCGAACAGTAAGTTATCATTTCTTCTGAATAAAAAATTATCAAGATCCTTTTCTTTTTTGCAGCAGCAGCATATGTAAATGTGCGTATGTTTATTTTGGCTCCTGATGTTCAAGGTAAATCTGTGCCAGGTACGTGCTCTACAGAAAGGAGAACATAAGATGCCAAATACACCTGCACAAAACCCGGAGGTGTTTGTATGTTTCTCCATTGCTGAAACAGAGTAGTAGCATTTTTCAGGCTCAGGTGTAATGCATGTTGTTAATTTAAGCATTTGTGCAGGTGCGTCTGCAGACTGTCTTTGGGACTCAGGTGCACATGAGCCTGTGATGAAGATCATCTTTCAGAGGATGAAGGTGACTCAATCCCTCCATCTTTTCACATGCCTGTCTGTCTGATGCTGTGACTGAGAGCCAACAAACAGTTGAGAAGTCACTTGCATGCACAATCTCTTGTGTCTCTAGCTAAGAGCCCAGAACACAATTAGTGTGGCAGATTTTCCTCCAACTTTCTCTCTTTCGTCTACCCCTCCCCCAGCATCTCCAGCCCTGCAGCTCACTGGCAGAAGATCAACACTCACATACCTCAGTGCTTTGTGTTTCACCAACACAGCTCCAGCGGTGAGCGCACACACCACACACACATCCATCCGTGTAACCATACAATCATAGCATGATCTAAAGGCTCCAGATACGACAGCAGTAAATAGCAAAGTCCCCAGCAGAGCCACTCAACGGTCTACAGACACTGCACACAAACACCGCTTACAATATATGAGTGCTACTCAATGGAGCTCCTTCACAAAAGAAGGAACAAGTGACTGAGCATGCATACCAAACAACCCAAAACAGGTGGTGTTTTGTTCAGAATTATTATTTGAAAAAGGAAAGTTTTAGGATTCTATCAGATTATGAAGTACACATTTGTCTTTCTGAGAATGCAGAGTGCAGAGGCCAGTTACAGTCTGATGGGTGTTTAGAGATCACTTGTTGATATTTTATAACTGAAAACAAATATGTTTAAGGGGGGGGGGGGTGAAATGCTATTTCATGCATACTGAGTTTTTTACACTGTTAAAGAGTTGGATTCCCATGCTAAACATGGACAAAGTTTCAAAAATTAAGTTGTACGTTTGAAGGAGTATTTTTGTTCCAAAAAAACCTCTTCCAGTTTGTCACAAGTTTCAGAAAGTTTTTTTCGAGTATGGCTCTGTGTGACGTTAGATGGAGCGGAATTTCCTTATATGGGTCCTAAGTGCCAGTATAGCAGAGCACTGAGAGGCTGAGCACAGCCTGATCAGAGCGAGAGCGTCGCGAAAAGTCACAAAAGAAGTGTGTTTTTGGTTGCCAGGGCAAGACAACCCTGCACAGATTACCAAAAGAGAAACAGCATTAAGGGACCAGTGGATGGAGTTTATTTTTACAGAGCATCAACGGAGTTGTGCAAGTGTTTTTGTTTGTTCCCTGCATTTCGGATTGCACATCCTTTATTTCTTAAGGATAATGAAGTCCCAACGGAAAAGGGTCACGATCGTGTGTTGGAACCGCATGCGGTGAGTAAAACTGCTTCAAATATCTCTGTGTTGTTAACTTAGCTATCAGCGCGTAAGCACATCAAGTAAACAACATGTGATGTTGTCATCAAACTGCACTTTCCACATGTACAGCTTAAAAAAAAAAAAAAAAAAAAAAAAAAAGACGACATAAAGTGGAACTTAGTCATTTTCCAAAACCGCTAAGCAAATATATACAGTTTCAGTACATACCATAGAGCATACCGCCTTTGCTGATGCTGCTCTTGTTAAATTTCAGCCTCTGGATCTGTGTCACAGCTTCCACATGCTCTCAACTCAAAAGCCTACTCGCGCTCGTGATTCTTTAGCTCCGCCCACACGTCACGCCTCCAGCCGGTCGTGTTTTTCCGGGAAAAATCGGTACAGACTATCTTTCTCTTATAAATATAATAAAACTAAAGACTTTTTGGAGTTATGAAGGATGCAGTACTACTCTATAGGTACTCAAGATTAACAGGATATTGAGTGAAAACGAGCATTTCACCCCCCCTTTAATATGTGTGATAAACAATATGCAGTACTGGATTTTAGTTCGTTTTACTTCTGTTTTTGTATTATCTTCATATCACAACAATAAAAATGTATGTTTTTTAACAGCAGCCACAATATTAACAAAATAGCTGCAATAAATTAATAAAAACTATAAGAAAATCTTTAAGAAATTACAAGGTAATGTTTCAACTTTGCATAAATGTAATCATATGTTTTAAAGTTTATAACGATGGATTGGGGTTGTTTATGTTAAAGAGTAAAGAGAACCAGTTCATTATAATCATACATTGTTAGGAAACATAATCAAAACAGATAATAAATTACGTTAGAGTGGGTCCATTTTGTACAGCACATTGTCAGAATTATGAATGCTTTTGTATACAACCTACATTTGTATTATATCTGTTAGTCTGATTCACAAAAAACTGAAAACTATTTCAATAGGTCTGAACATTTAAAGTGTTACATTCCTGTTCAGATATTTTACTGCAATTATTGAAAACATCCTGTAGAAGTGAAGATAAAATCTTTTGGTTTTCCAAAGTCTATAATCTGTCAAAATAAGTCCTTGATCCATAGTGGTCGACTGAAATGGTAACAGCTTCGGCCACTGCAAAAAGCTATACGATTTTAAACGGCTAAAGATCTCAATTTAACAAAAAATGTAGGTCCCACTTTATATTAGGTGGCCTTAACTACTATGTACTTACATAAAAAATAAGTACAATGTACTTATTGTGTTCACATTGTATTGTAAAACACTTTTGCTGCTATTGAGGTGGGATAGGGATAAGGTTAGGGAGAGGGTTGGATGTATGGGTAAGTTTAAGGGTGGGTTAAGGTGTAAAGTATGGGTCAACAGTGTAATTATAAATGTAATTACAGAAATCAAATACAGATGTAATTACATGTAGTTTTTTTTAAAGTATAAGTACAATGTAAAAACATGTATGTACACAATAAGTACATTGTACTAAATTATTAATTAAAACGTAAGTACATAGTAGTTAAGGCCACTTAATATTAAAGTGGGGTCCAAAATTTTAAATATAAAAATAAATGAAACACAAAAACTTCACACTTCACCTTTACTCGCATAACACAAATTAAATGACAGTATAATGAAAATGTACACAACAAAATCACTGAATTGCAACACTAATACAAAAAGATTTGCTCAAAATGGAAATAGAAATGTTGTATACATTGACAGTCCTGTTGGTTGATTCTGAAACTAATAAAAAGGAGAACTAACACTACAGTGAATAGGTCAGGTGGACACTGTTATTGACCAATGCCACTAGTCAAATAATTCAGCCCGACTAATACATCAGTCAACAGTTTTGTTTTGTTTTGTTTTTATTACTTTTATTACTGTTTTTAACTGGGAAAGAAGAATGTCACTGACTCTCCCTACAGAGTCCAGGACATTCAGATCTTAAGGTGAACATCCATCTCTTCATGCTCTAATGTCTGGACACAGTCAGAAGTTAGTGGATTTTCTGCAGGAAACACAATGAAAAATTCAGACCAGACTTCAGAGCATAACATGAATCCAAAACAAAAGCAAACCAGAGACCAAAGCACACTTGAGCTTTATTTTACCTGGAATAGAAGATATCATTGTTCCTGTGTCTACACATAGAAATATTTCAATTACATTTATGCAAGAAAAGCCAAAAAACTGTTTTCAAAGAGGAATAAAAACATTTATTTTTTGATTAGCATGAACGTACCACATGCATTGCATTAAGTCATAATGAATCACAGTAGCAAGAAATCTTTTTTTCTGTATTGTAACTTAAATCAGAGTGTTAACAGATTAATCAGAAGTGAAATAAAATGACTTGAAATTTTGAGATGTGGCCATTGCATTTTAAAAATGAAGATGAGCTTGCAGTCAGTTGAGGAGGATGGGGTTTAAAAACTGAATAAAGAAATGGAGTAGTCCAACATATGTCACCAAAATAAGCCTCTCTCTCTCATAGAAAGATTGAGTTATGGCCTTTTTGATTAAATATCAAAAACCAGCAACAAGTACCAACTCATTTACAAACCAATCACACGAGACGAGCGAGGAGAACGAGAGCTTTCTTCAGTCAGCTTGGATGTTGCCAATCACTGTCTCTTTGGCCTTAAAACACAAAATCTTATTCTGTTGACCAGTGTGAGCCGTTGCATTTTACATCTAATAATGCTGTGAATGTTAGTGTGAACTAATGCGTGAGAGGGAGACGTTGGAAGACGTTAATAGATGATTAAGAAAGGTAGTCCTTTCCAAACAGAGCGGGAGTGCTGAGCTGACTACACATACAGTATAAAGGGCCATAAACAGCAGCAATGACCCCAAGACAGCGGATAGATTCCACAAATGTTCTGGAAGAAATTCCTCTATTCCAGTATTTGGTTATGTCTTGAATTGTGTGAGAGGGATGTTGCCGGTGTGAGCTAAACCCCCAGGAAATTGGTACATGAGCTAGAGCCAGGTAAGAGAACATCTGCTGAAGGGAGATATAAAACACACACACAACCACAATCCCCATCTTAATCACCTCTCAGTTGATGGATGCTATTTTGTGTGGCCAGAGATAGCTGGCCACAGCCTGAGAGAGGGAGTGAGCACATCAGTATAACTAGAAGCATGTGTGTGTGTTTCAATAGATCTCATCAAATGCATAATGAAATGAGGAATGCATGCACCTCAAAATTATTTTTCTTTGTGCTGACATAACAGCAACATCCAAAAACCCTACAATAAAACACCTAGACGGTGGACCTACACTATATTTCCTGCAGGTATGCAACAGGACAATATACGGTAGATCTCTCGTGCCTCAAAAACAGCTTAGGTCTGACCATCTCTTAACTAATAAATCAACAACAGATATGAATATGATATGACAAATATCCATGCTCCTCTGGGAATCACTGCAACTAAAATTTAAAGAGGCATAAATAAATAAGAAGTATAATAAATAGTAATCAGATCCATTAACCAAATTTACCCTCTGAAATTAAAGAAAGTTCACATTTTGTTGTAATTAGCATTTCTTTAAAAACAAACACAACAACAAAAGTGATCAGTTGAATTCATACCCCTGCTCACAAACTAGCATTTCACTCATGGGGTAATTTAATGGACATAATCACTTCCACAGTGCAGTGCAATTTTTAGAAATTGCGAGAAAATGAAGCACAAAATTCATCACGAGGAAGTTTCCCACAACAAGACAAAGCAACCTTGATGATTCACTTTTAAGCTTCTGGAAATCTTTACTAAACAGTAGTGTTTTAAATCAAGGGTGTTTTTAGCCTTTCTTCAGTAGAGGGGCCTCCATCAAAAAAATTTTTTTAAAAAAATTAGCACTGAGCAAAGCACTGAGATTCCCGTGAAAATAAGCAAGTAGTCGACATGCATAGAGTCAACAGAGTTTACCAAGAACACAGTCTTCACACCACAAGCCCGAGTCCTTGAACTGATGCATATCAGTCCAGCAAGCAACTTCCTCTCCTATCCACCCTACACACATCTTCTGCCAATCTGACTGTTTTTTCCAAGCAAAAGTAACATTTTGTACAGTTGCTGATTACTGCCTTTAAAGTAACTATTAAATATTTCTGCAAGCAAAGTGAACAGAGGTGGTGTAAAATATCAGGTTAGCTGCCAAATCTAATTATGGCTTTGAATGTACTCTCTGCACTGGTGGACCTGCCAAAGA